>NC_053392.1:9220646-9429145 GCF_905171765.1 Bufo bufo | reverse complement strand
TTCCAGGCTCATCGCGGAACTCAATAAAAGGGGCATCCCTCACCAGGCCTCTGCCCGCAAAGCAGAGCTGTACAAGCGGCTGATGACCACCCCGGGTCCGTCAGGCGTCCAGCCGGGCTCCACAGACACTCAACAGTCTTTGAGGCATCTGCAAGCCACCATTGACTCCTTGGTCGGCATGGTGACTGATGCCCAGTCCAGGGTTTCGGTACTGGAGTCCCGGGACCCGACCCCTCCCCCCAGGCTCCATACCCCCCGGCCGAGTCCGTGGTTCCTCAGTCGGCCTCCGTAGGTACGGCCATTTTCACTCCCAGGGTGGCCCCGGCTCATTTCATCCCGGACGGCATTAAGAAGGAGATTCTGGGGGGAAAGGACGTGAACTTGGCGTCCATCCTTATCGCCTCACAGGACCTCCCTGAGAACAGGGTCATCAATTGTGGTGACGTCTCCCTTGTCCTGAGGGCCAAGGACGCAAGGCTGAACGAAAACTCACCATCCCGGAGTTTGTTTTGGCGTTCAGCCTGTTCAGGGATGTCGTGTGCTCGGCCCAGCCCACAAGAAGGGAGGAACTAGATTCCTATCTCTATCTGGTCACTGATCTGGGGCATAAGTACGGTGGCGCGTCATTTTATGACTATCACCGCTCCTTCTCTGCGAAGGCTGCCCTGGCTCAATTCCAGTTCGTCACCAATTGGGCAAATATAGACATGGAATTGTTCTGCCACCACTTCGCGGGCCTCAGGGCCCCGTCCTGCTCAGGGTGCCAATCCATCTTCCATTCCGCGGACTGGTGTCCGAACGCGGTCAACCCTGTCCAGGATAGGTCCCTGCCTGGTCCCTCAGGTCTCCAACCGGGCACCCCCCGGAGTGGACAAACTGGGCAGGCCCATCGTGTACCTGGGCAAGAGCCAGGTCTGTAATAATTACAACAGGCATGGCTGCAGCTTCAACAGTTGCAGGGCCCTCCATGTCTGCTCGCAATGTTTCAGGGCTCACCCGCGTTCCGCCTGTCCCAAGGGGTCGGCGAAGCAGCTATGACTAGCCGACATTGACCTCGACCTCCTTGCAATCCTTCTGCAGGGACACCCCGACAGGGGGTTTGTGCAGTTTTTGCTGTCCGGCTTCACAGAGGGATTTCACACGGGCCTCATTGCTCTGCCGCAGACGCCTTGGGAGGGCAGCAACCTGAGGTCGGCTTCTGAAGACCCGGCAGCGGTTGAGGAGTTGCTCCAAGCAGAGGTTGACAAAGGGTTCCTAATTGGGCCACTTGAGTCGATTCCATTTTCCTCCTGGCGCATCAATCCCATTGGCCTGGTCTCCAAAAAAAATACAAATAAAAAAAGGTTAATCTATGACCTGTCCGCGCCTCATGCCTCTGCCGTCCCCAGTCTCAACTCGCTCATCCCATCCGAGGAGTTCTCCATTAAATATTCCTCTGTAGATGAGGCGATTAAAGGTATAGTAAACTCCGGCAGGGGTTCCTGGTTGGCAAAAGCGGACATCTCAGACGCCTTCAAGCTCCTCCCCGTCAAACCGTACTTATGGGGTTACTACGGGCTTAGATGGGCCAACCGCTATTATTTCGCAAACAGGCTCACGTTTGGGTTGAAGAGTAGCCCTTGGTTGTTCGACCAATTTGCCAAGGCCCTGCACTGGATCCTCGTCCACCATGGCGGATTACCAACGGTCATCCACTACCTCGATGACTTCCTGATCATCGAGGGTCCACAAGGCAGGTCGGGCAACCTAGCTACTCTTCTTCAGATTTTTTCCAGCCTACAGGTCCCGATAGCCCACGCAAAAACTGAGGGCCCCGCCCACAGGGTGACGTTCCTCGGTATCACCCTGGATTCCATCCGGATGGAGGCCAGCCTCCCGGAGGAAAAACTGGCGAGTTGCCGTGCGGCAATTTCCCACGCCATGTCCGTGGGCTATCTGTCCAGGGTGGAGCTCCAATCCCTGCTGGGGCGTTTCAACTTCGCCTCCAGAATTATGCCCCAGGGCAGGGCTTTCACCTCCAGGTTGCTCCAGCTACTGCCTTCGGCCCCTGACCAGAACAGCATTGTCCACTTGGACAGCCATGCCAGGGCGGACTTGGCCATGTGGTCCCTGTTTCTATCCTCCTGGAACGGGATCTCCCTTTTTGTACCATCATGGGCACCATCATATCCCACCGTTTTCTCGGACGCTACTGCGTCCCGGGGGTATGCCGCTATTTTTGGGTCCCATTGGATGGCTGGCCAGTGGCCCATAGAAATCCGGTCAGTCGCCGAAAATCTGAGTTCATCTTCCCTCCTGGAGCTCTACCCCATCGTGGCGGCAGCCCAGAGCTGGGGTCATCGCTGGGCGAACACACCGGTGATGTCCACCAACGCTTGGTTATCGGTGATGAACATCATCACAAAAGGTCGGGCTAAATCCCCCAGGATCATGTCCCTCCTGCGCAGACTAGTTTGGCTCTCCCTCACTTATAATTTCCATGTGTTCTGCAGTCACATCCCGGGGGTCGAGAACGTGGCGGCAGATGCCCTGTCCCGATTTAATTTCCCCCTCTTTTTTCAGGTGCTGCCAGGAGCGGACCCCTCGGGGTTCCCCCCTCCGGTCTTCCAGTCTCTAGTGATGGACTAGAGTCCCTCCTTGCTCACGCCAGGAACCTGGTTCAGCACCCCTCTCCTCCAATACCATCAGGAACTACCAAGCCAGTGTCAAGGTTTACGAAGGTTTTGCCAGGTCCCACCCGCAAGGTGGCTTGGACGATGTCTCCTACACCCTGGCGTTTATAGCCCACTGTCACCGCAATCTCAGGCTATCCTTCAACACCATCAAGCTGTACCTAGCGGGGGTACAACACTGCGCAATGCTCCATAACCCGAAGGGAGGTTCCATCTTTTCAGTGCAGGCGGTAAAAGCTGCCCTTAGGGGGGTCCAGAAGTGCGGGGACGTCCCTCCCGTCCGTAGGCAGCCTGTCTCCGGCGAGATGTTTAGGCGACTCTCGTCCGCGCTGGATGGTCTTCCTTTTGGGCACTCTCCTAGTTTGATTATCAAAGCAGCCATGTACCTCGGGTTTTACGGGTTCCTCAGGCCAGGTGAGTTCACCAGCACCTCCCCTAATAGTCAGGGGTTGCAGGTGCGACAGTTGTCCTGGGCCCATGACCATTTCGTCCTCTGGCTCCCTTCCACGAAGGTCAACCAGCATGGACCACGTTCGGAGGTCAGGTTTTTTAAAACCTCCAACGATTGGTGCCCAGTCATGGTCCTCCGTCAATTGCTAGCCCTGTTGCAAGATGCCTCCCCAGAGGCCCCGCTGCTTCCTTGGCGTGGGGGGCCCCTGACGTCAACCCAGTTTGTGGCCCACATCAGAACGCTGGCCTCAGGTCTCGGTTATAACCCGCTGGCCATCACAGGACACTCGCTCCGAATCGGAGCCGCGTCCTCAGCATCAAAAAACGGGGTCCCGGCTCACGTGATTAAGTGCATGGGTAGGTGGCGCTCTTCTTGCTTCACGAGATACATCCCGAACCCGCATGTTGAGATTTCCCAGGCATTTTGTAACCTTGCTCTCTGAGTGGTATTAAAGGCTTTGGTCACTACTCTGCTGTCCTCGTTTATTTTTGCCCACTACTAGGCTTACCCTCGCTCCTGGCTTCCGGCACAACACAGCCAGCTAGGTTAGGGGAAGCGCTTCACCCTCTCATCACAGTTAAGCCTCTCTAATAAGTGGAAGGCTGAAAAGTCAGCCTGAATTTGTGGGAGGGGCATCTTACCTTTTTAAGCTCCAGCCCCCAGCTCCTCAGGGCGCTTCTGTTCACACCCACCCACCCCCCCTGTTCTCAACCACTCCCCTCAGGGTACGCCCACTACTAGGCTTACCCTCGCTCCTGGCTTCCGGCACAACACAGCCAGCTAGGTTAGGGGAAGCGCTTCACCCTCTCATCACAGTTAAGCCTCTCCCATAAATGTAAAATAGAAAGAAAAAAAAATCACTGAGTGTGTACATAGAGATATCCAAATGTACATTTTTTTTTTTAAAGTAGGCAACCCCTCCCTTTACATTCCAGTATTGGGTCATTACCTCGTCCATGTCCCCTACCCAAAGTCAGGTCAGGAGATTGTAGCCATAAAATCAGTAAGATGGAACCACTTCTCAGAGAACCCTATTATAAAACTTGCAGATAGCGTGAGGTTCGTATACAAGCCTTACACAGACCAGAACCGTTAGAGGGTCAGGAAAAAGTCCTTTCCAGCCGAGGTCACACATGAAACCCTTATGTTGCAATATACATCATAGAAATACATGCCCTACTCCATATTTGGTCCACGTGGTTCCTCCTGAGAACTCAGCCCATGTGTATGCTTCCATGGTATCAAAATCAAATAGATCCCAGCTCAGTAACAGGAGAAATTAGATAACTCCAGCAATCCTGCCATTACCTCCACCATGTTTGGTACGCACGTGTGCGGGACATTCGGACGAAGTGGATGGCATGCCCGAAAAGATATGCCTACCAGACACTCTACATCAGAAGAAACCATAAGGAAAAAAGTGCATTCTCTCATTCTTGAAAAATTCTACCTAACAAATGGATTTGCTAATTTCTAATTCACACCTCTGTGGAGAACAGGGCTCCCCCAAACACCTGGTGAGGTGGACACTGCATCCAGGTGGAGAATTAATGGACAGGTGGCCACCATGTCACCGACGTGTGAGCAGAAAGATAACCTCTGTAGGATACATCCACACGAGGTGTAAATGCTGCAGCCTCAGAATTGCAGGCAGAAAATACAGAGCTCCAAAGTAGCAGCAAAGTGGATGAGATCAACAAATCTTACCCACTGCATAAAGGATCCATCCAGAACCAGGGATTTGGGAACACATCCCTGACAAACACATGAATTTTTCTGAAACAAAATACATCCCCTAAAGATCTACCCTAAATATAAACACCAAGTATAACAAAAAATACATTTACACAGAATAAGAAAGAAAAAACATTTTATTAGAACATCATTACACATAATGTACAGAGCAGATGATGGGGGTGACTGTGCAGCTGTGTCACACAATGTACAGAGCAGATGATGGGGGTGACTGTGCAGCTGTGTCACACAATGTACAGAGCAGATGATGGGGGTGACTGTGCGGCTGTGTCACATAATGTACAGAGCAGGATGATGGGGGTGACTGTGCGGCTGTGTCACACATGATGTACAGAGCAGCATGATGGGGGTGACTGTGTAGCTGTGTCACACAATGTACAGAGCAGATGATGGGGGTGACTGTGCGGCTGTGACACATAATGTACAGAGCAGATGATGGGGGTGACTGTGCGGCTGTGTCACACAATGTACAGAGCAGATGATGGGGGTGACTGTGCGGCTGTGTCAGGAAGCCTTCATGTAGGTCCTGTTCTGTGGAGGGAACACAATTAAAACGGCCTCATGTGTAAAGTAAAACCCTGATGTTGTCTCAGGATTCCTTACATCATTCTCAGGCCCTTCGGTACTACATGATTGTGGGGTCTGCAGGATCTCCAACTACAGCCTGGGAACAGTGCGAGGACACCGCGTTGAATTACTCTATTATTATATGTGGACACATCAATATCTGATCTTCATAGAAGATGATAAAAGAGAAGGAACTGAGCAGAAAACACATTCACTTTACAACTACAGAACTTTTTTATCCACAGAAGAAAATGTCATCAGTGGATTATCTATCCTGTTAGCATCACACGTAGGTTTTCATGGCAGTTTTTCAAGCTTTTTTCGCTAAAGCCAGAAGTGGCTCCTGCAGGAAGGAGAAGTCCTTAATATTTCTCATTCGCTTCCAACCCACTTCTGACTTTGGCTCAAAATTGCCAAATGGGAACCAAAGACGGAGATTATTAAGCCTTTTACTCTACTTTTGTGGCATTAAAAAAAAGTTGTAAATTATGCAGGCCATATTTGTGCTATCATTTGTGACCTTTTGTGCTTATCAACACTTTTCGAAGGAAAAGGTAAAGGAGGGGGTCTTCTGCAGCCCACCAGATTTACGATAATGTGACCTATAGGAGCATGGAGGACAGATATACATTACGTAATAAATTGGGAACATCTCGTGCCGGCGCACAGGAGATCAAAACTTATGTAGGAAATGACAATATGGAGAAATCTCACCCAAAGTTCTGACTTGAAATGGTTAGATGTTTTCATATGCCTGATATCAGTAAAGATGACGCCGTCTGTGAACCTGCATTTTTGCACCTAGTGTAAGCCTTACTGCTTTCTATGTGCTGTACCCTACACTGGTGGTGAGGGTTTTATTAGTTAGGTCTTTACGTATCATCTTTTTATATATCGGTAGACGGGAGCAGAAGTCCCCCAATACATCACTAACAAATGGTCATTCCCCAAAACCCTGCATGGAGCACCATCATGGAGAGCTGATGAATTATGATCTGCGTTTCTAGGACTCATGTTACGAGGACAGTGCTGCACTTCAGGGGGTTACACTTCACTATCTGGAAACGGGATAAAATAAGCATTTGCAGAAAGGGGAAATGGTCATTAATACACAGCATCACAGGACAGCACATTATGGCCTGGAAATGTTCTGCATATGGGCTAGATTCCCAGCCCATCCATTGTGGTGGGTGGAGACCATTGATGGGTGGGTCTGGTAATGTGGCCAGGATTAGGATGGGAGGACTGTACGAGCAGTGAGGCCAGTTAGAGGCAGCAGTATAATAAGGACTTTGGAGCAGATGTTCTACAGACATTATATTAGTAAACTGTATGTTTCCAGCACATTTCTGAAAATAACGAGTGGCCAAAACATTTAACCTTTAAATATGTTTCTGGGTTGTGAGGGGAAAGCGGAAACCCACGCAAACACAGGGAGAACATACAAACCATGCAGATGTTGTCCTTGGTCAGATTCAAACCCAGGAACCCAGTGCTGCAAGGTAATGTATTACACCCACAGATTATCTGACCAATTTCTATCCAATCAGACCAATACTTGGTGTGTAGAAC
Source organism: Bufo bufo (assembly GCF_905171765.1). NCBI lineage: Eukaryota > Metazoa > Chordata > Amphibia > Anura > Bufonidae > Bufo > Bufo bufo. Next base: position 9,422,128 of record NC_053392.1, on the reverse strand, counting down.
AAAAGATCTGTGTGTGTAAACTGCCAGCTGACCAATGATTGGTCAGAAAATCTGTCAGATAATCTGTTGGTGTAATACAGGCCTAACAGTGCTGATCAGTAAAGGTCCCTTACATGGGACTACAGAGCAGAAGATTATCGAGAAGAAAGAGTTCCTTCTGACAATCTGCTGCTTGCTGGTGGAGGAGACCAGTGTATTTACATGCAGCGATCTCCTCCAGAGTAAGGGGAGGAGCGATCACTAATGCCATCGCTGTTCCCCATAATGACTCGTTGTTTCCCGGCAGCAGATCCTGTTTACACAGCACGATCTGCTGCCGGCAAAAAACAATTTTTATGTACAGTACAGACCAAAGGTTTGGACACACCTTCTCATTCAAAGAGTTTTCTTTATTTTCATGACTATGAAAATTGTAGATTCACACTGAAGGCATCAAAACTATGAATTAACACATGTGGAATTATATACATAACAAACAAGTGTAATACAACTGAAAATATGTCATATTCTAGGTTCAAAGTAGCCACCTTTTGCTTTAATTACTGCTTTGCACACTCTTGGCATTCTCTTGATGAGCTTCAAGAGGTAGTCCCCTGAAATGGTCTTCACTTCACAGGTGTGCCCTGTCAGGTTTAATAAGTGGGATTTCTTGCCTTATAAATGGGGTTGGGACCATCAGTGGCGTTGAGGAGAAGTCAGGTGGATACACAGCTGATAGTCCTACTGAATAGACTGTTAGAATTTGTATTATGGCAAGAAAAAAGCAGTAAAGAAAAACGAGTGGCCATCATTACTTTAAGAAATGAAGGTCAGTCAGTCAGCCGAGAAATTGGGAAAACTTTGAAAGTAAGGGCTATTTGACCATGAAGGAGAGTGATGGGGTACTGCGCCAAATGACCTGGCCTCCACAGTCACCGGACCTGAACCCAATAGAGATGGTTTGGGGTGAGCTGGACCGCAGAGTGAAAGCAAAAGGGCCAACAAGTGCTAAGCATCTCTGGGAACTCCTTCAAGACTGTTAGAAGACCATTTCAGGGGACTACCTCTCATCAAGAGAATGCCAAGAGTGTGCAAAGCAGTAATCAAAGCAAAAGGTGGCTACTTTGAAGAACCTAGAATATGACATATTTTCAGTTGTTTCACACTTGTTTGTTATGTATATAATTCCACATGTGTTAATTCATAGTTTTGATGCCTTCATAGTCATGAAAATAAAGAAAACTCTTTGAATGAGAAGGTGTGTCCGAACTTTTGGTCTGTACTGTATACACAAACGATCGAATTACCCGATGAACGACTGTTTCCCTCGTTCATCGGGTAATTGTAATCAGCGGTACATTTACCCTGCCAGATAATCGCTAACAAGCATTCCTATGAAAGCTCATTAGCGATCATGTTTTAGATTCTCGCCCATGTAAAGGGCCCTGAAGCCACCATGCTCAGAGGTTAGCATTACTGCAAATTCAGTTTATTGTTTACTTCTCTTCCATCACCGTTATCTTTCCATAATGCACCAATCACCATCAAATATCGATATGTCCACATATGTTATATAAAAGTCTCCATGGAACGTCCTTCCCCTTACACTATGTCACTGTGGATTGTCCTGCAGTGTAGGTGGAGGTATGAATACAGTAAGAAGAAGCAAGGTCCATGGGGACAATTCATCTTCACTGCTCTGACAGTAAACAGACCTGTGAACTGTTTGTGAATAACCTGATGAGATTGAAGTCATACTGCGCTCTTATAATATTTCCCCAGTTCCAAACAAGAATATGGTTCTGTGATGACTACCAAATCTGATTTTCTTTTAAACCATTATTCTTATACAAATCATCAAAATGGTGTTACCTTGTGTGACTTCTCTGATGTAGAACAAGATTGTATTTATTTCTAAAGCATTTCCCACATTCTAAACATGAATACGGCTTCTCTCCTGTGTGAATTCTCTCATGTTTAGAAAGATGTGTTTTAGTTTTAAAGCACTTCCCACATTCTGAACAGGAATATGGCTTCTCTCCCGTGTGAATTCTATCATGTTTTAAAAGATCTGATTTAGTTGCAAAACATTTCCCACAATCGGAACATGAATACGGCTTCTCTCCTTTGTGAATTCCCTCATGTGTAGTAAGATATGATTTCGTTGTAAAACATTTCCCACAAACTGAACAAGGATACGGCTTCTCTCCTGTGTGACTTCTCTCATGTTTAACAAGATATGACTTCTTTGTAAAACATTTCCCACAAACTGAACATGAATATGGCTTCTCTCCTGTGTGAATTCTTTCGTGCAAAACAAGATTTGATTTACATGTAAAGCATTTCCCACATTCTGTACATGAGTATGGCTTCTCTCCTGTGTGAATTCTCTCGTGTTTTAAAAGCTCAGATTTATATATAAAGCATTTCCCACATTGTGAACATGAATATGGCTTCTCTCTAGTGTGAATTCTCTCATGTGTAACAAGACATGATTTCTTTGGAAAACATTTTCCACAATCTGAACATGAATATGGCATCTCTCCTGTGTGAATTCTCTCATGTATAAAAAGATTTGATTTCTTTATAAAACCTTTACCACATTCTGGACATGAATAAGGCTTTTCTCCTGTGTGAACTCTCTCATGATATTGGAGTTTGGATTTTTCTTTAAAACATTTCCCACATTTTGAACATGAATATGGCTTCTCTCCTGTGTGACTTTTCTCATGTTTAACAAGATACACTTTCTTTGTAAAACATTTTCCACACTCTGAACATGAATATGGCTTCTCTCCTGTGTGAGTTCTCTTATGTTTCACAAGATTTGATGCATTTGCAAAACATTTCCCACATTCTGAACAAACATGCGGCTTCACTCCAGTGTGAATTCTGTGATGTACAACAAGTTGTGGTTTGCTTCTAAAGCATTTCCCACATTCTGAACATGGATATGGCTTCTCTCCTGTGTGAACTCGCTCATGATTGAAAAGATCTGATTTATTTATAAACAATTTCCCACATTCTGAACATGAATATGGCTTCTCTCCTGTGTGATATCTTCTGTGTAAAGAAAGACTTGAGCTATATCTAAACTGTTTCCCACATTCCCCACATTGAAACCTTTTACCCCCTTTCTGCCCGCTACTTGTGGTAGCAATCTGTGATAGGTCAGGAGAAGGTTCCTCTTGATTAGGTGGATTATATAATAGATCTGTAACGAGAAGGAATGGATATGCAATCAGAGCAATGTCTCCTGATGACCTGATCTTCTTTATAAATTTAGTGATCGCAGGATGTTTCACTCAGACTCCTTATTGGGATATTTCGTTAAGATTAAAAGTGGATTTTGTGATGTGTTCAAACACCAAAATAGATACATTTATAACGTTCCAACAAGGCCAGGTTCACATGACCAAAGTACGGATTTCTTATCTTGCACATGTCCCACCCACAACTTGTGTTTAACTGACTCGAACTCAGCATCAAAAGGATCTAAAATACTGTGAGCTCATATCAGTTAAAGGTGTTGTCCAAGTGTTTAATGCTGATGACCTATCCTCAGGATGGTTTCATCAGTATCCTCATCCTGAGGACAGGTCATCAGTATTAAACACTCAGAGAAACCATTTAATCCAACTGTTGGGCAGAGACACGTGCATAGTATGGGTGGATAATACGTCCATCATATGGTCATGTAAATTTGGCCTTAGACTGGAACCACACGTGCAATTTTAGATATTGTTTGAATCCAGCAGGAATGTGAGGAACACCTGCTTCCTCTGCTCTGTATGTGCCCCAGAATCCGCAACAGAAATTCAAGGCTGACTCTTGGACTTCTGCTGTGTTTCTGCAGTTTATATATCATGGATCAGCCTTGATTTAGTCTGAGTCAAGAAGGAGTATGTCATTTTTTTCTTGCTACACAGTAAAAGAAACCATGTGCAGAAATATAAGGTGGGTTTCGCTTTGAAAACAATGGATGATGGATTCTGCGTGGATTACGGTGCGGACTATAAGCCGAAATCAGGGCACAATGAGGTAATCTGAACATAATCTAACAAGTTTCAGTCAAGTCTAAGATTCAGTTCCACTGCTCAACTATCAAACAAGCAACGACAGTTATCAATCATCCATATTTCACCAATCCCAAGGAAAGTACCAAAGCTACAAGCACCAATGAACTCCAGGACCAGCACCAGAAGATAGCAGGACAACTGAGCCAATTAGCAAAGAGCACAAAACAAAATTTCCCCGGCTGTAAAATCATCCTGTCATCTGTACTCCCAAGAAAGGATATCCCCTAACATGGCACACGGAGCATCTACAGATCTGGCAACTGAATTCAGCTCCAAGTCAGACATCCCCCCGGCACAACATAAACCAGCATCACCTCTACGACAATGAACACTTCAACAACGAAAGAGTCAGCCTTCTGGCCAAAGAACTGATACATCACAGGCCCTGTTTACACAGCCATCAGAGGCCCTGTTTACACCGCCATCACAGGCCCTGTTTACACCGCCATCAGAGGCCCTGCTTACACCGCAGTCAGAGGCCCTACTTACACCGCCGTCGGAGGCCCTGCTTACACCGCCGTCAGAGGCTCTGTTTACACCATGAGAGGACCCTCTATCATAATGGATTCGGCGCTGCATCATGGCTTCCTGTCCGGAGTACAAAACAAAAAGTGATGCTCCTAACGCAATAAGCAATGTTTTCTCTGTACGCCCGCCTATTTATATAGGACATGCCCCCAACCTATACAAATAGTGACCCCCATCAGCAGACCCCAACATGAACATAGACCTCTCAAGATTCCCAAGCCCATGAGACTTGTACACAACATTAATCTCATCTCAGAATTAAGTTCCTTTCAATAACATACAAGTTTGTCAAAAGAAGTTTAATGTTTCTTGACTTCGTTGGGAACACAACTACAGAGGTGCCGGAAAATGTGGGAATCCTTTAGACTCGTCTATATTTCTGCATAAATTTTACCTAAAACCACATCAGATTTTCCGTCCGAACAACAGATAAAGAACCAAATCAAACAAATGAGTCCAAAATATTAGACTCGGTGAATTCTTTCTGAGCACATCTGCCCCAGTGGATACAAAGCTCTGCCGGTTAGGAAACACATGCAAGGATAAATCATAAGTCATGAGAAAAAAGATGCAGTGCCGGCTGGAGAAACCAAAGCTGTGAGGCTCAGAGGCTCATTACTATTCCCCTGTGAGGACTATTGACTGAGCGCACGTGCAGTCAGAGAGGCAGGGGAAGAGGTGTGTAGAGCGTCGCTAGTAGCCGGGACACTGACTTACCTGGAGTAATGTGTGTACATAGGGCAGAGCGCCTGCGTGATGTGGTGAGTGACTTGTCTGGTTTACAGTTACAGGATGGAGGACACCAAGCATCATATAAAGGGGAGGGAGACATGCTAGACAGATGAAATGGATGGGCAAATCAAATATATCAATGGACCATGTGAATCTGATCTGGTCCAAAGGGAATGTGAATTAGAGCTAATCTGTACACAAGGGCTCGTGCAGAAAACAAAACGAGGACAACAATCCAGAAAGGAGTAGAAAAAACATTATGACAGCACTCACTAGGCACAGCAGGACCGGGGAGCAGTGAGTGTGGAGCTCCTGGTGCTGGCTGTTCTCACCGCTCCCCAGTCCACTGGTGATAGGGATCAGATCTGAGGTCTGATGAGGAATAGGGGGATCAGATCTGAGGTCTGATGAGTATTGGGGTCTAATCTGAGGTCTGATGAGGAATAGGGGGATCTGATCTGAGGTCTGATGAGGAATAGGGGGATCAGATCTGAGGTCTGATGAGTATTGGGGTCTAATCTGAGGTCTGATGAGGAATAGGGGGATCTGATCTGAGGTCTGATGAAAAATATTTTATCTTCCTCCAAATCCTTGGTTCATCTTATAAAGTGAAAAATACGTTACTTATTTAAAAAAAAGCTCAGAAGCCGATCACATCTTGTTCTCCAGACTCTTGTCAGATGATGGTTGTAGACATTGTAAGTTAACACATAATATTTCACGTTTCTGGAAAATCTGGAAGTGGTCTGGTAAAGATTTTTGTACTAAAACGGAGGTAAATTTTCCTGCTGGATGACCTCTGACCCTGACGACCACTTCCTGTCCAAGTGTGGGCCCTGTTATATCACCTACATACCACTTGGGTTCAATCCACCTGATCTGAAGAGTCTCCACACAGGATAGTAGATACTTCTGATCCCAATATTTCTACCCTCTCTCAGTCTGTTGGTTTTTACCAATCATCAGGTTAATCACATAAACTTCTCATTGTTTCAGGCTTTACATTTATAATTTTATTTTTAAACAGTTGAACCTTCTTTGTGCCAGGACGGGATTATAGAGTGAAAGTAATGTCCCACGTAATACCCGGCATCTGATAAGACCTAGCTGATGATAACACACATCACTCCCAATTCCCTTCCTCCATTCATTACTCCATACCTGTGGTTACATGGACTGGAATGTCCTCCTCCACCTCACTCTTACACGGGGGATCGCCCATCATCCGCTCTTCTTCATCCTCCACTTTAATATCAGTCACATCTTCCCCCTGATTTGTCATCTGTAACAATTCAGGACAATACAGCAGACAGGTGGGAAATCTAACAGATCCACATAAGAGACCCCCACCATCTATGACCCCTCTATGACTGCAGGACCCCCCTATATAGATGTGTATAGGGCTCAGCTCCATCTACCTGATGGTTCTCTGGGAGCTTCTTCTCTGGACAGTCCTGGGAATACAGAGGACGGGGACATCTCTCGGGGGGATTTCTCCTCCTGGAGTCGGTATCTACAGGAGATAACACAGTGACTATATTATATACACTTATTACCAAAAAGATCCGCTCTGAGAAGGAGATGTTGGGATGAAGCTTTCTATGTGTGACTGTAACGATGAGAAATGTAAGTGACTCCAATATTAGAGGAAAAAGGATAAATAGAAAGGAGGCTCTAGGACCCTGGGTGGCGCCTCTTCCCTGGATACAAGATCAGATACGGTTGGGCACAGAGGCATACAGGTTTTGTATCCTGAGCATTAGGGTCCATTCACTCGTTCGCAACTTGGGTCCGGATCTGTTCTGCAATTTTGCAGAACAGGTGCGGACCCATTAATTTTCAATGGGGCCGGAACGGATGCGGACTGCATCCATATTTCCAGATCCGCACTTCCGGATCCTCAATTCCGTTCCTGAAAAAAATAGAACATGTCCTAGTCCTATTCTTGTCCGCAACTGTCTCCTAGCAACCGAGCGTGAGAATCGCACCGCATCCGCACTTGCTTGTGATTTTCACGCAACCCTATTCATTTCTATGGGGCCTGCATTACGTGAAAAACGCACAAAGAGGAGCATGCTGCAATTTTCACGCAACGCACAAGTGATGCGTGAAAATCACCGCTCATGTGAACAGCCCCATAGAAATGAATGGGTCGAGTGTTCACCTCACGCATCGTATCCTCGCGGAATACTCGCCTGTGTGAAAGGGGCCTAAGGCCACCACCAAGAACGATTTTGTGTGGTGTGGTTTCTGTTCCGGCTGCAAAAATAGATCGATGGCAGATAAGAAATGCAGGACACAAAATGTCATATTTTCATGTTCCAGCCAAAAAGAGATGAAAGTGAGAGGACACCTATTCATACACTGGTTTATTATCGATATTTCCAGGTCCAGGAAGTGAACCTTGACCTTGCTAGTATCCTCAGTGAACTTAATATTCCACTGATTATTATTAATATGCCTTATAAAACACATGAGAGAGGGCAAGGCATTGTACTGCCCACCGCCCGAACATCTGTATAGACTCTGGCGGATTCCCGATCATGTTGTTGCTTTAGTGCATGGATATATGCGCTGCCAGTGACAGAGTGATCTGCGCTTTTTTATTTCATTCAATTTTTATATACGAGAACATTTCGTGATTTTATTAATTTGCATTCGGGAAAACCGGAAATGACATGTTATCTTAAGCTCATGTGATCAGTGATTATTCAAATCAGAGTTCGGGTGGATTTGATTGTGACGCCCCAGACGAAGCGAAGGGCGAAACCCGAGCTTTTTGTCAATGAGTGTTTATGTGATGATCAGATAATATTTGAATCTATGTGACCCTTAGACCATTATAATGAGGAAGATCTTCTCTTACCCCGTTCCTACATTACATGTCATTACACACGTGTACACACTGCACATGACCGGACTGAGGCTCTAACACGGCCTCTTCTCACCTCGTCTCTTCTTACCCGGTGATGTCAGAGGCCGGGGAGCCTCCATCATGGCCTCCTTGTACAGATCCTTGTGTCCTTCTACATAGTCCCACTCCTCCATGGAGAAATAGACCGCCACATCCTGACACCTTACAGGAACCTGACAACACAATGACACCGTCATCACCCAGACCCCTCCAGTGCTGTTACTGGAGAATTTCCCAGCATTCCCAATAGTGTCACCTCTCCAGTCAGCAGCTCCATCATCTTGTGGGTGAGTTCTAGGATCTTCTGCTCATATATCAGGGGGGGAGGCTCTGTGATGGGGGTCCTGCTCCACCCTCCTGACTCATGGATGATGGGAGTCCCCCCCGATGTCTTCTTCACTATGGTGTAATCCTGTGGATGGAGAGAGACACTTAGGGAAAGAAATTCCTTCCTGACTCCAGATCTACACTCAGAATCCCTCCCTGGATCATGGCCCCATCTCCAGTAATCTAGTCACTAGAAGCTGAATATTATTACCCTCCAGACCTCCAGGCCCCTTCTAGACTCTTCTAGAGATCCCCCATGACTCCTTCCTCTGGCAGAGAGCTCCATAGTCTCACTGCTTACAGTAAAGACTCCTCTTCTATGTTGGTGGAAAACCTTCTTTCCTCTAGATGTAGTGGAGGCCTCCATGTTGTAGTCCAGTATCATCTAGATGTCAGACTAGTGGTAGAAATCCTCCCTCCAGGCCACACTCCGGCCATCTCCTCCTCTGCTTCCTCCTCCTCCTGGGTACAACCTGCCTACTTACCTTCTCATGGCTCCTACAACATGACTATTGTCTCCATGATCCATCACTGACCATACTGGTGGCTGATCTTCAGGTTCTCCATAACTTGGAAGGTCTGGAGGCCGTTCTCCAGGACCCTGGACTCTTCCTATCACTTCCTATGATGGATTCTCCTTCCCGATGTCTGACTTGTTACAGAATACAATAAAGAGGAGAGAAATCTAGAAAAGTTTACCTCTCCGCTCAGCAGGGGAGATGATCTCCAAGGTAGGTCTAATATTCTCTGCTGATCTCCTTCCTGTCCTCCTTGGTGGTCATTCAGGAGAAGAGGAGAGAACTGGAGGAGCTGGAGGCTTCTAGTACTGCAGGCGCCTTTATGAGGAGAGGAGAGGCTGGAAATCCTCCAGGGACAAGAGCATTAGTGAGACCCAGAACCGCACTTACTGCTCCTGGAGAGACCCCGCTTCTCAGAGCCCCCAGCACCGGGGATAAAGGGGGATTCTGGAGAAATGGCTCCAGACACCACAGCAGTGACTACTGACCAGGACCTGCTCTGTATCTGCTGCACTGCAAGAGCTGAAGGACCTGGATGATGTCACCGTCATGTGATCAGTGCAGGGGGCGGGAAGCTCAAAAGTGGAGAGAAGTGGTAGAGAAGGACCTGTGATGATGTCACTGTCATGTGATCAGGAGGGGGCGGAGCACAGCAGGGAGAGAAGTGGTAGAGAAGGACCTGGGATGATGTCCACCACCATGTGATCAGTGCAGGGGCGGAGCTCAGCATCAGTCATATGGTGATAAAAGACCTATGATGACGTCACTGTCATGTGATCAGTGCAGGGGGCGGAGCTTTTAGTGATTGGAGATCCAGTTCCGTTAGTTTATTACTTCTCCGGCAGCGCAGTGATGAGAGCCGATCTGCTCTATTACTCAGGATTTCAGCTCTTTGGACCAGTCATTGTTATCACAAGGATCAGATATTATTGTCCATCCAGTGGCGGATCCAAGCCTGGTCTCGGGAGGGGCAGTTCCAGATTATTTTCTGTTAGCAGCCACAAAACAATGGTGCTTATAGAACAGACTCCACAGTGTAGAGGTATACTGTATATTGTATGGCACAGTGTAGAGGTATACTGTATATTGTGTGGCACAGTGTAGAGGTATACTGTATATTGTGGGGCACAGTGTAGAGGATATACTGTATATTGTGTGGCACAGTGTAGAGGTATACTGTATATTGTGTGTGCACAGTGTAGAGGTATACTGTATATTGTGGGGGCACAGTGTAGCGTATACTGTATATTGTGGGCACAGTGTAGATGTATACTGTATATTGTGGGGCACAGTGTAGAGGGTATACTGTATTTGTGTGGCACAGTGTAGCGGTATACTGTATATTGTGGGGCACAGTGTAGAGGTATACTGTATATTGTGGGGCACAGTGTAGCGGTATACTGTATATTGTGTGCACAGTGTAGATGTAAACTGTATATTGTATGGCACAGTGTAGAGGTATACTGTATATTGTGTGGCACAGTGTAGCGGTATATCTGTATATTGTGTGGCACATTGTAGAGGTATACTGTAATATTGTGGGGCACAGTGTAGAGGTATACTGTATATTGTGTGGCACAGTGTAGAGGTATACTGTATATTGTGGGGCACAGTGTAGAGGTATACTGTATATTGTGTGGCACAGTGTAGAGGTATACTGTATATTGTGTGGCACAGTGTATAGGTATACTGTATATTGTGTGGCACAGTGTAGAGGTATACTGTATATTGTGGGGCACAGTGTAGAGGTATACTGTATATTGTGGGGCACAGTGTAGAGGTATACTGTATATTGTATGGCACAGTGTAGAGGTATACTGTATATTGTGTGGCACAGTGTAGAGGTATACTGGTATATTGTGGGGGGCACAGTGTAGAGGTATACTGTATATTGTGGGGCACAGTGTAGAGGTATACTGTATAATGTGGGCACAGTGTAGAGGTATACTGTATATTGTGTGGCAACAGTGTAGAGGTATACTGTATGTTGTGTGGCACAGTGTAGAGGTATACTGTATATTGTGGGGCACAGTGTAGCGGTATACTGTATATTGTGTGGCACAGTGTAGAGGTATACTGTATCTTGTGTGGCACAGTGTAGAGGTATACTGTATATTGTGGGGCACAGTGTAGAGGTATAACTGTATATTGTGGGGCACAGTGTAGCGGTATACTGTATATTGTGTGGCACAGTGTAGAGGTATACTGTATCTTTTGTGGCACAGTGTAAGGTATACTGTATATTGTGTGGCACAGTGTAGAGGTATACTGTATATTGTGTGGCACAGTGTAGAGGTATACTGTATATTGTGGGGCACAGTGTAGAGGTATACTGTATATTGTTGGTACAGTGTAGAGGTATACTGTATATTGTGGGCACAGTGTAGAGGTATACTGTATATTGTGTGGCACAGTGTAGAGGTATACTGTATATTGTGTGGTACAGTGTAGAGGTATACTGTATATTGTGGGGCACAGTGTAGAGGTATACTGTATATTGTGTGGCACAGTGTAGCGGTATACTGTATATTGTGTGGTACAGTGTAGAGGGTATATCTGTATATTGTGGGGCACAGTGTAGAGGTATACTGTATATTGTGTGGCACAGTGTAGCGGTATACTGTATATTGTGTGGCACAGTGTAGAGGTATACTGTATATTGTGGGGCACAGTGTAGAGGTATACTGTATTATGTGTGGCACAGTGTAGAGGTATACTGTATATTGTGGGGCACAGTGTAGAGTATACTGTATATTGTGTGGCTAGGGTTGTTGCGGGTATCGAAATTTCGATACCCAAGTCGATACTTTGTCCCGGTATCGATACGATACCGGGATTTCCGTTTTTCGATACTGGCTGCGCTTTCTGCGCAGTCTAGTATCTCTGAACATGAGCGCGCTGCTGTCGGCGCGCTCATGTTCTCTCTCAGCAGCACGGGGAGAAGGAAGCTGTCCTCCTCCCCCTGTGCTGCTGCCGCTGCCACCAATGAGAAGAGAGGGGGCGGAGGAGGGGCGGCAATGAGGAGAGAGGGGCGGAGGAGGGGCGGCAATGAGAAGAGAGGGGGTGGAGGAGGGGCGGCAATGAGAAGAGAGGGGCGGAGGAGGGGCGGCAATGAGAAGAGAGGGGGTGGAGGAGGGGCGGCAATGAGAAGAGAGGGCGGAGGAGGGGCGGCAATGAGAAGAGAGGGGGTGGAGGAGGGCGGCAATGAGAAGAGAGGGGCGGAGGAGGGCGGGCGCACCTGCGCCACCAATGATAGGATTACTATCGGAGCGATGGGAGGAGACATCAGCTTCACTAGTGGGCGTTCCTTTTTCCCTGCGCTGCGATTGGACAGCGCTACAGCCAGGGAGAAGGAACGCCCACTAGTGAAGCTGATGTCTCCTCCCATCGCTCCGATAGTAATCAGCAGCATGTGGAGCAGGAGAGGAGACAGTAATGGGGCACTGCGGGCGAACGAGCGGCGCCCAGGACTAAATGTGAGTGCTGAGACATCGCTGGGCGCCGCTCTGTGTGGCCTGATAGTGAAAGTCTGGACTCATATACAGTAGTCAGTCTTAACACATACAGGAGGCGGGTGCCGGCAGCAGAATCGCATTGCGGCACCCTGCCCCTGACAGGGAGCTGCGATCAGCGCAGTTAACTGCCGCTGATCTGCTAGTACCCGCCTCCTGTATAAAGGGGTAAAATTCATTGGTGGTGCAGTGTGCCCCCCCCCCTCAATCCCCCCATCCCATTAAAATCATTGGTGGCACAGTGCGCCGGCCCCTCTCAACCTCCAGTATTAAAATCATTGGTGGCAGTGCCACAGGGACCTCTCCACTCCCCCTCATTGGTGTGCAGTGGCAGCTTCTGATCGGAGCCCCAGCTGTGTAAGCCTGGGGCTCCGATCGGTTACCATGCAGCCAGGAAGCCCTGGTTGCCATGGTAACATCCCTGATCTGTGTGCACAAAGCACAGAGCAGCAGGGACAGTGTGGAGTCCTATTCACCCTGATAGAGATCTATCAGGGTGAATAGGAAAAGGGATGAAAGGATCCCAGGTTCTAGCCCCTAAGGGGGGAAATAGTTATTAAATAAAAAGTGAAAAAAAAAAAACACTAAAATATGAAGTATAAATCACCCCCCTTTTCCCAATTTCACATATAAAATATATAAATAAACATATTACATCGCCACGTCAGAAAAGTCCAAACTATTAAAATATAAAAAAAAAAATCTAGGTGGTGAATGCCGGAACAGAAAAAATAAAATAAAAACTGCGCGATTCGCCATTTTTAAAAATGAGGAATGCACGTGGCTTTTTTTGTTTATTTTTTTCGCGTGGTATCGAATGGTATCGAGTATCGCAATACTTTTTCATGGTATCGAAACCGAATCAAAAATTTGGTATCGCAACAACTCTATGTGTGGCACAGTGTAGAGGTATACTGTATATTGTGTGACACAGTGTAGCGGTATACTGTATATTGTGGGGCACAGTGTATAGGTATACTGTACATTGTGTGGCACAGTGTAGAGATATACTGTATTATGTGTGGCACAGTGTAGAGGTATACTGTATATTGTGGGGCACAGTGTAGAGGTATACTGTATATTGTGTGACACAGTGTAGAGGTATACTGTATATTGTGGGGCACAGTGTAGAGGTATACTGTACATTGTGTGGCACAGTGTATAGGTATACTGTACATTGTGTGGCACAGTGTAGAGGTATACTGTATATTGTGTGGCACAGTGTAGAGGTATACTGTATATTGTGTGGCACAGTGTATAGGTATACTGTATGTTGTGTGGCACAGTGTAGAGGTATACTGTATATTGTGTGGCACAGTGTAGAGGTATACTGTATATTGTGTGGCACAGTGTAGAGGTATACTGTATATTGTGGGGCACAGTGTAGAGATATACTGTATATTGTGTGGCACAGTGTAGAGGTATACTATATGTTGTGTTGCACAGTGAAGAGGTATACTGTACATTGTGTGGCACAGAGTAGAGGTATACTGTATATTGTGGGGGACAGTGTAGATGTATACTGTATATTGTGGGGCACAGTGTAGTGGTATACTGTATATTGTGGGGCACAGTGTAGAGGTATACTGTATATTGTGGGGGACAGTGTAGATGTATACTGTATATTGTGGGGCACAGTGTAGTGGTATACTGTATATTGTGGGGCACAGTGTAGAGGTATACTGTATATTGTGGTGGCACAGTGTAGCGTATACTGTATATTGTGTGGCACAGTGTAGAGGTATACTGTATATTGTGTGGCACAGTGTAAGGTATACTGTATATTGTGTGGCACAGTGTAGAGGTATACTGTATATTGTGGGGCACAGTGTAGAGTATACTGGTATATTGTGTGGCACAGTGTAGAGGTATACTGTATATTGTGGGGCACAGTGTAGAGGTATACTGTATATTGTGTGGCACAGTGTACGGTATACTGTATATTGTGTGGCACAGTGTAGAGTATACTGTATATTGTGGGGCACAGTGTAGAGGTATACTGTATATTGTGGGCACAGTGTAGAGGTATACTGTATATTGTGGGGCACAGTGTAGAGGTATACTGTATATTGTGGGGCACAGTGTAGAGGTATACTGTATATTGTGTGGCACAGTGTAGAGGTATACTGTATATTGTGTGGCACAGTGTAGAGGTATACTGTATATTGTGGGGGCACAGTGTAGAGGTATACTGTATATTGTGGGGCACAGTGTAGAGGTATACTGTATATTGTGGGGCACAGTGTAGAGGTATACTGTATATTGTGGGGCACAGTGTAGAGGTATACTGTATATTGTGGGGCACAGTGTAGAGGTATACTGTATATTGTGGGGCACAGTGTAGAGGTATACTGTATATTGTGGGGCACAGTGTAGAGGTATACTGTATATTGTGTGCACAGTGTAGAGGTATACTGTATATTGTGGTGGCACAGTGTAGAGGTATACTGTATATTGTGGGGCACAGTGTAGAGGTATACTGTATATTGTGGGGCACAGTGTAGAGGTATACTGTATATTGTGGGGCACAGTGTAGAGGTATACTGTATATTGTGGGGCACAGTGTAGAGGTATACTGTATATTGTGGGGCACAGTGTAGCGGTATACTGTATATTGTGTGGCACAGTGTAGAGGTATACTGTATCTTTTGTGGCACAGTGTAGAGGTATACTGTATATTGTGTGGCACAGTGTAGAGGTATACTGTATATTGTGTGGCACAGTGTAGAGGTATACTGTATATTGTGGGGCACAGTGTAGAGGTATACTGTATTATGTGTGGCACAGTGTAGAGGTATACTGTATATTGTGGGGCACAGTGTAGAGGTATACTGTATATTGTGGGGCACAGTGTAGAGGTATACTGTATATTGTGTGGCACAGTGTAGAGGTATACTGTATATTGTGTGGCACAGTGTAGAGGTATACTGTATATTGTGGGGCACAGTGTAGAGGTATACTGTATTATGTGTGGCACAGTGTAGAGGTATACTGTATATTGTGGGGCACAGTGTAGAGGTATACTGTATATTGTGGGGCACAGTGTAGAGGTATACTGTATATTGTGTGGCACAGTGTAGAGGTATACTGTAATTGTGTGACACAGTGTAGAGGTATACTGTATATTGTGGGGCACAGTGTAGAGGTATACTGTATATTGTGTGGCACAGTGTATAGGTATACTGTACATTGTGTGGCACAGTGTAGAGATATACTGTATATTGTGTGGCACAGTGTAGAGGTATACTATATGTTGTGTTGCACAGTGAAGAGGTATACTGTATATTGTGGGGCACAGTGTAGAGGTATACTGTACATTGTGTGGCACAGAGTAGAGGTATACTGTATATTGTGGGGGACAGTGTAGATGTATACTGTATATTGTGGGGCACAGTGTAGTGGTATACTGTATATTGTGGGGCACAGTGTAGAGGTATACTGTATATTGTGTGGCACAGTGTAGCGGTATACTGTATATTGTGTGGCACAGTGTAGAGGTATACTGTATATTGTGTGGCACAGTGTAGAGGTATACTGTATATTGTGTGGCACAGTGTAGAGGTATACTGTATATTGTGGGGCACAGTGTAGAGGTATACTGTATATTGTGTGGCACAGTGTAGAGGTATACTGTATATTGTGGGGCACAGTGTAGAGGTATACTGTATATTGTGGGGCACAGTGTAGAGGTATACTGTATATTGTGGGGCACAGTGTAGAGGTATACTGTATATTGTGTGGCACAGTGTAGAGGTATACTGTATATTGTGTGGCACAGTGTAGAGGTATACTGTACATTGTGTGGCACAGTGTAGAGGTATACTGTATATTGTGGGGCACAGTGTAGCGGTATACTGTATATTGTGTGGCACAGTGTAGAGGTATACTGTATCTTGTGTGGCACAGTGTAGAGGTATACTGTATATTGTGGGGCACAGTGTAGAGGTATACTGTATATTGTGGGGCACAGTGCAGCGGTATACTGTATATTGTGGGGCACAGTGTAGAGGTATACTGTATCTTGTGTGGCACAGTGTAGAGGTATACTGTATATTGTGTGGCACAGTGTAGAGGTATACTGTATATTGTGTGGCACAGTGTAGAGGTATACTGTATATTGTGTGACACAGTGTAGAGGTATACTGTATATTGTGGGGCACAGTGTAGAGGTATACTGTATATTGTGGGGCACAGTGTAGAGGTATACTGTATATTGTGGGGCACAGTGTAGAGGTATACTGTATATTGTGGGGCACAGTGTAGTGGTATACTGTATATTGTGTAGCACAGTGTAGAGGTATACTGTATATTGTGTGGCACAGTGTAGAGGTATACTGTATATTGTGGGGCACAGTGTAGAGGTATACTGTATATTGTGTGGCACAGTGTAGAGGTATACTGTATATTGTGGGGCACAGTGTAGAGGTATACTGTATATTGTGGGGCACAGTGTAGTGGTATACTGTATATTGTGTGGCACAGAGTAGAGGTATACTGTATATTGTGGGGCACAGTGCAGCGGTATACTGTATATTGTGTGGCACAGTGTAGAGGTATACTGTATCTTGTGTGGCACTGTGTAGAGGTATACTGTATATTGTGTGGCACAGTGTAGAGGTATACTGTATATTGTGTGGCACAGTGTAGAGGTATACTGTATATTGTGTGACACAGTGTAGAGGTATACTGTATATTGTGGGGCACAGTGTAGAGGTATACTGTATATTGTGTGGCACAGTGTAGAGGTATACTGTATATTGTGTGGCACAGTGTAGAGGTATACTGTATATTGTGGGGCACAGTGTAGAGGTATACTGTATATTGTGGGGCACAGTGTAGTGGTATACTGTATATTGTGTGGCACAGAGTAGAGGTATACTGTATATTGTGGGGCACAGTGCAGCGGTATACTGTATATTGTGTGGCACAGTGTAGAGGTATACTGTATCTTGTGTGGCACAGTGTAGAGGTATACTGTATATTGTGTGGCACAGTGTAGCGGTATACTGTATATTGTGTGGCACAGTGTAGAGGTATACTGTATATTGTGTGGCACAGTGTAGCGGTATACTGTATATTGTGTGGCACAGTGTAGAGGTATACTGTATATTGTGTGGCACAGTGTAGAGGTATACTGTATATTGTGTGGCACAGTGTAGAGGTATACTGTATATTGTGTGGCACAGTGTAGAGGTATACTGTATATTGTGTGGCACAGTGTAGAGGTATACTGTATATTGTGGGGGCACAGTGTAGCGGTATACTGTATATTGTGTGGCACAATGTAGAGGTATACTGTATATTGTGTGGCACAGTGTAGAGGTATACTGTATATTGTGTGACACAGTGTAGAGGTATACTGTATATTGTGTGGCACAGTGTAGAGGTATACTGTATATTGTGTGGCACAGTGTAGAGGTATACTGTATATTGTGTGGCACAGTGTAGAGGTATACTGTATATTGTGGGGCACAGTGTAGAGGTATACTGTATATTGTGCGGCACAGTGTAGAGGTATACTGTATATTGTGCGGCACAGTGTAGAGGTATACTGTATATTGTGGGGCACAGTGTAGAGGTATACTGTATATTGTGGGGCACAGTGTAGAGGTATACTGTATATTGTGTGGCACAGTGTAGAGGTATACTGTATATTGTGTGGCACAGTGTAGAGGTATACTGTATATTGTGTGGCACAGTGTAGCGGTATACTGTATATTGTGGGGCACAGTGTAGCGGTATACTGTATATTGTGGGGCACAGTGTAGAGGTATACTGTATATTGTGTGGCACAGTGTAGAGGTATACTGTATATTGTGTGGCACAGTGTAGCGGTATACTGTATATTGTGTGGCACAGTGTAGAGGTATACTGTATATTGTGTGGCACAGTGTAGCGGTATACTGTATATTGTGTGGCACAGTGTAGAGGTATACTGTATATTGTGTGGCACAGTGTAGAGGTATACTGTATATTGTGTGGCACAGTGTAGAGGTATACTGTATATTGTGTGGCACAGTGTAGAGGTATACTGTATATTGTGTGGCACAGTGTAGAGGTATACTGTATCTTGTGTGGCACAGTGTAGAGGTATACTGTATATTGTGGGGCACAGTGTAGAGGTATACTGTATATTGTGGGGCACAGTGTAGAGGTATACTGTATATTGTGTGGCACAGTGTAGAGGTATACTGTATATTGTGTGGCACAGTGTAGAGGTATACTGTATATTGTGTGGCACAGTGTAGAGGTATATTGTGTGGCACAGTGTAGAGGTATACTGTATCTTGTGTGGCACAGTGTAGAGGTATACTGTATCTTGTGTGGCACAGTGTAGAGGTATACTGTATATTGTGGGGCACAGTGTAGAGGTATACTGTATATTGTGGGGCACAGTGTAGAGGTATACTGTATATTGTGTGGCACAGTGTAGAGGTATACTGTATATTGTGTGGCACAGTGTAGAGGTATACTGTATATTGTGTGGCACAGTGTAGAGGTATATTGTGTGGCACAGTGTAGAGGTATACTGTATATTGTGTGGCACAGTGTAGAGGTATACTGTATATTGTGTGGCACAGTGTAGAGGTATACTGTACATTGTGGGGCACAGTGTAGAGGTATACTGTATATTGTGGGGCACAGTGTAGAGGTATACTGTATATTGTGGGGCACAGTGTAGAGGTATACTGTATATTGTGGGGCACAGTGTAGAGGTATACTGTATATTGTGTGGCACAGTGTAGAGGTATACTGTATATTGTGTGGCACAGTGTAGCGGTATACTGTATATTGTGGGGCACAGTGTAGAGGTATACTGTATATTGTGGGGCACAGTGTAGCGGTATACTGTATATTGTGGGGCACAGTGTAGAGGTATACTGTATATTGTGGGGCACAGTGTAGCGGTATACTGTATATTGTGTGGCACAGTGTAGAGGTATACTGTATATTGTGGGGCACAGTGTAGAGGTATACTGTATATTGTGGGGCACAGTGTAGCGGTATACAGTATATTGTATGGCACAGTGTAGAGGTATACTGTATATTGTGGGGCACAGTGTAAAGGTATACTGTATATTGTGGGGCACAGTGTAGAGGTATACTGTATATTGTGGGGCACAGTGTAGAGGTATACTGTATATGGTGTGGCACAGTGTAGAGGTATACTGTATATTGTGGGGCACAGTGTAGAGGTATACTGTATATAGTGGGGCACAGTGTAGCGGTATACTGTATATTGTGGGGCACAGTGTAGCGGTATACTGTATATTGTGGGGCACAGTGTAGAGGTATACTGTATATTGTGGGGGCACAGTGTAGAGGTATACTGTATATTGTGTGGCACAGTGTAGAGGTATACTGTATATTGTGTGGCACAGTGTAGCGGTATACTGTATATTGTGTGGCACAGTGTAGCGGTATACTGTATATTGTGGGGCACAGTGTAGAGGTATACTGTATATTGTGTGGCACAGTGTAGAGGTATACTGTATATCGTGTGGCACAGTGTAGAGGTATACTGTATATTGTGTGGCACAGTGTAGAGGTATACTGTATATGGTGTGGCACAGTGTAGAGGTATACTGTATATTGTGTGGCACAGTGTAGAGGTATACTGTATATTGTGGGGCACAGAGTAGCGGTATACTGTATATTGTGGGGCACAGTGTAGCGGTATACTGTATATTGTGGGGCACAGTGTAGAGGTATACTGTATATTGTGGGGCACAGTGTAGCGGTATACTGTATATTGTGTGGCACAGTGTAGGCTATATGTGTATAACATAAACAAATTTCATATGAAAACTTACAATTACTTGTCTCGGCCCTTGGGGATCTCGGACGCCACTTCCACACTTTGGTCGGGGGCTCGGCGGAGCTGATGTTGTGTTTTATCATAACGAGAAAGATTTCATAATAAGGATTTGGAGAATGGGCAGAGGGATAGCAGAGCAGGGAGAGGCTGGTGCTGCTACTAGGGGGTCATACCATGGGGGAGTAATAAAGCCCACCATAATGCCCCCCAAGTAGAAATAATTCTCCTTATAATGTGACAGTGCAAAAAATACCCCCTTGTAATGCCCCCAGTTGAGCTAATGTCCCCATAGTGCCCCCATAATGTCCCAGTATAAAATACCCCTATATAGTGCCCCAGTAGTAACATAGTAACATAGTACATAAGGCCGAAAAAAGACATTTGTCCATCCAGTTCGGCCTGTTATCCTGCAAGTTGATCCAGAGGAAGGCAAAAAAAAAAAAGTGAGGTAGAAGCCAATTTTCCCCACTTTAGGGGAATAAAAAATTCCTTCCCGACTCCAATCAGGCATCAGAATAACTCCCTGGATCAACGACCCCTCTCTAGTAGCTATAGCCTGTAATATTATTACACTCCAGAAATACATCCAGGCCCCTCCTGAATTCCTTTATTGTACTCACCATCACCACCTCCTCAGGCAGAGAGCTCCATAGTCTCACTGCTCTTACTGTAAAGAATCCTCTTCTATGTTTGTGTACAAACCTTCTTTCCTCCAGACGCAGAGGATGTCCCCTCGTCACAGTCACAGTCCTGGGGATAAATAGATGATGGGAGAGATCTCTGTACTGACCCCTGATATATTTATACATAGTAATTGGATCTCCCCTCAGTCGTCTTTTTTCTAACGTGAATAACCCTTATTTTGATAATCTTTCAGGGTACTGTAGTTGCCCCATTCCAGTTATTACTTTAGTTGCCCTCCTCTGGACCTTCTCCAGCTCTGCTATGTCTGCCTTGTTTACAGGAGCCCAGAACTGTACACAGTCCTCCATGTGTGGTCTGACTAGTGATGTGTAAAGTGGTAGGACTATGTTCTCATCACGGGCATCTATGCCCCTTCTGATGCAACCCATTATCTTATTGGCCTTGGCAGCAGCTGCCTGACACTGGTTTCTACAGCTTAGTTTGCTGTTTATTAAAATTCCTAGGTCCTTTTCCATGTCAGTGTTACCGAGTGTTTTACCATTTAGTATGTACGGGTGACTTGCATTATTCCTTCCCATGTGCATAACCTTACATTTGTCAGTGTTAAACCTCATCTGCCACTTCTCTGCCCAAGCCTCCAATCTATCCAGATCCCTCTGTAGTAGTATACTGTCCTCTGTAGTGTATATACAGTATACTGTCCTCTGTAGTATATATATATACAATATACTGTCCTCTGTAGTATATATACAGTATACTGTCCTCTGTAGTATATATAGTATACTGTCCTCTGTAGTGTATATATACAGTATACTGTCCTCTGTAGTATATATACAGTATACTGTCCTCTGTAGTGTATATACAGTATACTGTCCTCTGTAGTATATATACAGTATACTGTCCTCTGTAGTATATATACAGTATACTGTCCTCTGTAGTATATATACAGTATACTGTCCTCTGTAGTATATATACAGTATACTGTCCTCTGTAGTGTATATACAGTATACTGTCCTCTGTAGTGTATATACAGTATACTGTCCTCTGTAGTGTATATACAGTATACTGTCCTCTGTAGTATATATACAGTATACTGTCCTCTGTAGTATATATACAGTATACTGTCCCCTGTAGTGTATATACAGTATACTGTCCTCTGTAGTGTATATACAGTATACTGTCCTCTGTAGTATATACACAGTATACTGTCCTCTGTAGTATATATACAGTATACTGTCCTCTGTAGTGTATACACAGTATACTGTCCTCTGTAGTATATATACAGTATACTGTCCTCTGTAGTATATACACAGTATACTGTCCTCTGTAGTATATATACAGTATACTGTCCTCTGTAGTGTATATAGAGTATACTGTCCTCTGTAGTATATATACAGTATACTGTCCTCTGTAGTATATATACAGTATACTGTCCTCTGTAGTATATATACAGTATACTGTCCTCTGTAGTATATATACAGTATACTGTCCTCTGTAGTATATACACAGTATACTGTCCTCTGTAGTATATATACAGTATACTGTCCTCTGTAGTGTATATAGAGTATACTGTCCTCTGTAGTATATATACAGTATACTGTCCTCTGTAGTATATACACAGTATACTGTCCTCTGTAGTATATATACAGTATACTGTCCTCTGTAGTATATATACAGTATACTGTCCTCTGTAGTATATACACAGTATACTGTCCTCTGTAGTATATATACAGTATACTGTCCTCTGTAGTGTATATACAGTATACTGTCCTCTGTAGTATATATACAGTATACTGTCCTCTGTAGTATATATACAGTATACTGTCCTCTGTAGTGTATATATATACAGTATACTGTCCTCTGTAGTATATATACAGTATACTGTCCTCTGTAGTGTATATACAGTATACTGTTCTCTGTAGTATATATACCATATACTGTCCTCTGTAGTATATATACAGTATACTGTCCTCTGTAGTGTATATATACAGTATACTGTCCTCTGTAGTGTATATATACAGTATACTGTCCTCTGTAGTATATATACAGTATACTGTCCTCTGTAGTGTATATATACAGTATACTGTCCTCTGTAGTGTATATATACAGTATACTGTCCTCTGTAGTGTATATACAGTATACTGTTCTCTGTAGTATATATACCATATACTGTCCTCTGTAGTATATATACAGTATACTGTCCTCTGTAGTATATATATAGTATACTGTCCTCTGTAGTATATATATATACAGTATACTGTCCTCTGTAGTGTATATACAGTATACTGTCCTCTGTAGTATATATACAGTATACTGTCCTCTGTAGTGTATATACAGTATACTGTCCTCTGTAGTATATATACAGTATACTGTCCTCTGTAGTATATATACAGTATACTGTCCTCTGTAGTGTATATATACAGTATACTGTCCTCTGTAGTGTATATATACAGTATACTGTCCTCTGTAGTATATATACAGTATACTGTCCTCTGTAGTGTATATATACAGTATACTGTCCTCTGTAGTGTATATATACAGTATACTGTCCTCTGTAGTATATATACAGTATACTGTCCTCTGTAGTATATATATATACAGTATACTGTCCTCTGTAGTGTATATATACAGTATACTGTCCTCTGTAGTGTGTGTATATACAGTATACTGTCCTCTGTAGTATATATACAGTATACTGTCCCCTGTAGTGTGTGTATATACAGTATACTGTCCTCTGTAGTGTGTGTATATACAGTATACTGTCCTCTGTAGTATATATACAGTATACTGTCCTCTGTAGTATATATACAGTATACTGTCCTCTGTAGTATATATACAGTATACTGTCCTCTGTAGTGTATATACAGTATACTGTCCTCTGTAGTATATATACAGTATACTGTCCTCTGTAGTATATATATATACAGTATACTGTCCTCTGTAGTTTATATACAGTATACTGTCCTCTGTAGTATATATATACAGTATACTGTCCTCTGTAGTGTATATATATATATATATATATATAGTATACTGTCCTCTGTAGTATATATACAGTATACTGTCCTCTGTAGTATATATACAGTGTACTGTCCTCTGTAGTGTATATACAGTATACTGTCCTCTGTAGTATATATACAGTATACTGTCCTCTGTAGTGTATATACAGTATACTGTCCTCTGTAGTGTGTATATATACAGTATACTGTCCTCTGTAGTATATATACAGTATACTGTCCTCTGTAGTATATATACAGTATACTGTCCTCTGTAGTATATATACAGTATACTGTCCTCTGTAGTATATACAGTATACTGTCCTCTGTAGTATATATACAGTATACTGTCCTCTGTAGTATATATACAGTATACTGTCCTCTGTAGTGTATATATACAGTATACTGTCCTCTGTAGTGTATATATACAGTATCCTGTCCTCTGTAGTATATATACAGTATACTGTCCTCTGTAGTGTATATATACAGTATACTGTCCTCTGTAGTATATATACAGTATACTGTCCTCTGTAGTGTATATACAGTATACTGTCCTCTGTGGTGTATATACAGTATACTGTCCTCTGTAGTGTATATATACAGTATATTGTCCTCTGTAGTATATAAACAGTATACTGTCCTCTGTAGTATATATACAGTATACTGTCCTCTGTAGTGTATATACAGTATACTGTCCTCTGTAGTGTATATATATACAGTATACGGTCCTCTGTAGTGTATATACAGTATACTGTCCTCTGTAGTGTATATATATACAGTATACTGTCCTCTGTAGTATATATACAGTATACTATCCTCTGTAGTATATATACAATATACTGTCCTCTGTAGTATATATACATTATACTGTCCTCTGTAGTATATATACAGTATACTGTCCTCTGTAGTGTATATACAGTATACTGTCCTCTGTAGTGTATATATATACAGTATACTGTCCTCTGTAGTGTATATACAGTATACTGTCCTCTGTAGTATATATACAGTATACTGTCCTCTGTAGTATATACACAGTATACTGTCCTCTGTAGTATATGTACAGTATACTGTCCTCTATAGTGTATATATACAGTATACTGTCCTCTGTAGTATATATATACAGTATACTGTCCTCTGTAGTGTGTATATATATATATATATATATATATATACAGTATACTGTCCTCTGTAGTGTATATATAGTATACTGTCCTCTGTAGTATATATATACAGTATACTGTCCTCTGTAGTATATATATAGTATACTGTCCTCTGTAGTATATATATATACAGTATACTGTCCTCTGTAGTGTGTGTGTGTGTGTGTATATATATATATATATATATACAGTATACTGTCCTCTGTAGTGTGTATATATATATATATACAGTATACTGTCCTCTGTAGTATATATACAGTATACTGTCCTCTGTAGTATATATACAGTATACTGTCCTCTGTAGTATATATACAGTATACTGTCCTCTGTAGTGTGTATATATATATATATACAGTATACTGTCCTCTGTAGTGTATATACAGTATACTGTCCTCTGTAGTGTGTATATATATATATATACAGTATAATGTCCTCTGTAGTGTATATACAGTATACTGTCCTCTGTAGTATATATACAGTATACTGTCCTCTGTAGTATATATACAGTATACTGTCCTCTGTAGTGTATATACAGTATACTGTCCTCTGTAGTATATATACAGTATACTGTCCTGTGTAGTATATATATACAGTATACCGTCCTCTGTAGTATATATACAGTATACTGTCCTCTGTAGTATATATATAGTATACTGTCCTCTGTAGTGTATATACAGTATACTGTCCTCTGTAGTATATATACAGTATACTGTCCTCTGTAGTATATATACAGTATACTGTCCTCTGTAGTATATATACAGTATACTGTCCTCTGTAGTGTATATACAGTATACTGTCCTCTGTAGTGTGTATATATATATATATATACAGTATACTGTCCTCTGTAGTGTATATACAGTATACTGTCCTCTGTAGTATATATACAGTATACTGTCCTCTGTAGTATATATATATACACAGTATACTGTCCTCTGTAGTATATATACAGTATACTGTCCTCTGTAGTGTATATATACAGTATACTGTCCTCTGTAGTGTATATACAGTGTACTGTCCTCTGTAGTGTATATACAGTATACTGTCCTCTTTAGTGTGTATATACAGTGTACTGTCCTC
Organism: Bufo bufo; assembly: GCF_905171765.1. Taxonomy (NCBI): domain Eukaryota; kingdom Metazoa; phylum Chordata; class Amphibia; order Anura; family Bufonidae; genus Bufo; species Bufo bufo. The sequence goes on along the minus strand of NC_053392.1, from coordinate 9,395,842 downwards.
TGTAGTGTATATACAGTGTACTGTCCTCTGTAGTGTATATACAGTATACTGTCCTCTGTAGTATATATACAGTATACTGTCCTCTGTAGTATATATATAGTATACTGTCCTCTGTAGTGTATATACAGTATGCTGTCCTCTGTAGTGTATATACAGTGTACTGTCCTCTGTAGTGTATATACAGTATACTGTCCTCTGTAGTATATATATACAGTATACTGTCCTCTGTAGTATATATACAGTATACTGTCCTCTGTAGTGTATATACAGTATACTGTCCTCTGTAGTATATATACAGTATATTGTCCTCTGTAGTGTATATACAGTGTACTGTCCTCTGTAGTGTGTATATATATATATATATACAGTATACTGTCCTCTGTAGTGTATATACAGTATACTGTCCTCTGTAGTGTGTGTATATATATATACAGTATAATGTCCTCTGTAGTGTATATACAGTATACTGTCCTCTGTAGTGTGTATATATATATACAGTATAATGTCCTCTGTAGTGTATATACAGTATACTGTCCTCTGTAGTATATATACAGTATACTGTCCTCTGTAGTATATATACAGTATACTGTCCTCTGTAGTATATATACAGTATACTGTCCTCTGTAGTATATATACAGTATACTGTCCTCTGTAGTGTATATATACAGTATACTGTCCTCTGTAGTATATATACAGTATACTGTCCTCTGTAGTGTGTATATATACAGTATACTGTCCTCTGTAGTATATATACAGTATACTGTCCTCTGTAGTATATATACAGTATATTGTCCTCTGTAGTGTATATACAGTATACTGTCCTCTGTAGTGTGTGTATATATATATATATATACAGTATACTGTCCTCTGTAGTGTATATACAGTATACTGTCCTCTGTAGTATATATACAGTATACTGTCCTCTGTAGTATATATATAGTATACTGTCCTCTGTAGTGTATATACAGTATGCTGTCCTCTGTAGTGTATATACAGTGTACTGTCCTCTGTAGTGTATATACAGTATACTGTCCTCTGTAGTATATATATACAGTATACTGTCCTCTGTAGTATATATACAGTATACTGTCCTCTGTAGTGTATATACAGTATACTGTCCTCTGTAGTATATATACAGTATATTGTCCTCTGTAGTGTATATACAGTGTACTGTCCTCTGTAGTGTGTATATATATATATATATACAGTATACTGTCCTCTGTAGTGTATATACAGTATACTGTCCTCTGTAGTGTGTGTATATATATATACAGTATAATGTCCTCTGTAGTGTATATACAGTATACTGTCCTCTGTAGTGTGTATATATATATACAGTATAATGTCCTCTGTAGTGTATATACAGTATACTGTCCTCTGTAGTATATATACAGTATACTGTCCTCTGTAGTATATATACAGTATACTGTCCTCTGTAGTATATATACAGTATACTGTCCTCTGTAGTATATATACAGTATACTGTCCTCTGTAGTGTATATATACAGTATACTGTCCTCTGTAGTATATATACAGTATACTGTCCTCTGTAGTGTGTATATATACAGTATACTGTCCTCTGTAGTATATATACAGTATACTGTCCTCTGTAGTATATATACAGTATATTGTCCTCTGTAGTGTATATACAGTATACTGTCCTCTGTAGTGTGTGTATATATATATATATATACAGTATACTGTCCTCTGTAGTGTGTGTATATACAAACCGGATTCCAAAAAAGTTGGGACACTATACAAATCGTGAATAAAAACTGAATGCAATGATGTGGAGGTGCCAACTTCTAATATTGTATTCAGAATAGAACATAAATCACGGAACAAAAGTTTAAACCGAGAAAATGTACCATTTTAAGGGGAAAATATGTTGAATCAGAATTTCATGGTGTCAACAAATCCCAAAAAAGTTGGGACAAGGCCATTTTCACCACTGTGTGGCATCTCCCCTTCTTCTTACAACACTCAACAGACGTCTGGGGACCGAGGAGACCAGTTTCTCAAGTGTAGAAATAGGAATGCTCTCCCATTCTTGTCTAATACAGGCCTCTAACTGTTCAATCGTCTTGGGCCTTCTTTGTTGCACCTTCCTCTTTATGATGCGCCAAATGTTCTCTATAGGTGAAAGATCTGGACTGCAGACCGGCCATTTCAGTACCCGGATCCTTCTCCTACGCAGCCATGATGCTGTGATTGATGCAGAATGTGGTCTGGCATTATCTTGTAGAAAAATGCATTGTCTTCCCTGAAAGAGATGACGTCTGGATGGGAGCATATGTTGTTCTAGAACCTGAATACATTTTTCTGCATTGATGGTGCCTTTCCAGACATGCAAGCTGCCCATGCCACACGCACTCATGCAACCCCATACCATCAGAGATGCAGGCTTCTGAACTGAGCGATGATAACAACTTGGGTTGTCCTTGTCCTCTTTGGTCCGGATGACATGGCGTCCCAGATTTCCAAAAAGAACTTCGAATCGTGACTCATCTGACCACAGAACAGTCTTCCATTTTGTGCCAGTAACAAGAGTCCCCCCCCCATGTGTCAGTAACAAGAGTCCCCCCCATGTGCCAGTAACAAGAGTCCCCCCCATGTGCCAGTAACAAGAGTCCCCCCCATGTGCCAGTAACAAGAGTCCCCCCCATGTGCCAGTAACAAGAGTCCCCCCCATGTGCCAGTAACAAGAGTCCCCCCCCATGTGCCAGTAACAAGAGTCCCCCCCCATGTGCCAGTAACAAGAGTCCCCCCCCCATGTGCCAGTAACAAGAGTCCCCCCCCATGTGCCAGTAACAAGAGTCCCCCCCCATGTGCCAGTAACAAGAGTCCCGCCCCATGTGCCAGTAACAAGAGTCCCCCCCCATGTGCCAGTAACAAGAGCCCCCCCTTATGTGCCAGTAACAAAAGCCTCCCCCTCATGTGCCAGTAACAAGAGCCCCCCCCCCCCCCTCATGTGCCAGTAAAAGTATTGTACATATAAAAAAAAATATCAGCCTATCAGAGGAACAGGGAAGGGACACGCCTCCCCCGCCCGCAGCATGTCCTGAGGACGGCGATACGGATGACTATGGAGATGAGCGCTGATCTCCCTATGCCCCGCCACCGCTGCCCCCCACTTTTGCTGGGAGTTGTAGTCCTCTCCTCTTCTACCTCCTCCTGTAATGTCCTCTGATATCACATAATAGCTTGGGCATGCTGGGAGTTGTAGTCCCCTCTTTTTATACCTTCTCCAGCAATCCATGCACCAGACTGATATCTATGGCAGCAGTGTCGGCCTGGGCCCCACCGTACGGATGCAGTCAGATATGACCTGCTCACACAGCAGAAGATGCCACCAGATGATTGAATATGGGGGTCGCTGCAGAAACTTTAAGAAGGAAGATCCTGGTGAGAAGAGGACACCGGCTAGCTTTCCTCTATACCTAGGGTTCCGGGTGTCAGACCCCCACCCATCAGATATTGATGACCTATCCAGAGGTCCAGATCTCCAGCTCGACATCCTTAGCAACAGGATGAAATGCTCTGGAGATTAGCACTGGGTCATGGACCTGTCAGATTCTGATCCTGGAGCTCACCCCTCCTGGCCGTACGCCAGTGACAGTCCTGTATCGGCTCACTAGCTGTGGTCCTGGTTTTTGGATTCATTTTGTCTGTTTGCGGTTCTGACCTCAGCTTGTTTTCTGACCGCTCTCTGTCTCTCGTTTTTGTACTGCATTGTCTTCTTGGTTCTGACCCATTTACGTACGTTTGCGTTGTTTGTCTCTAGGTGTTTGTCTGTCTCTGCACCTTAGTAGCATAGGGACTGTTGACCAGTTGTGGTCTGGCTACATAGGGCTTGCACTGTTCCCTACCTACAGACATTACACTATGCAATGGAAATCCGAAGGCGGGTGCTGGTCTCCACCATCAGGTTTACTGCCGCTAGGCCAAAAGGGAACGCATACCCCTGGGAACTTGAGTGGATGTGGGGCTGAAGAGCACCAGGGGCCTAGGAAAGAACTTCAGCATACGACATACCAGGGTGGAGATACTAATCTATGGACTATATATATATATTTATATATATATACTGCTACCAAGGACTGAGCCTAACTGTGAAAATGCTGATAAAGCCACCATGCTTTATACACCCAAGTACTGAGTAGCATATATAATTCCTTGGTATTTCTTTTTCTTATTTTATGGCCTGAAGAAGGCGCTGCTAAAACTCTTAGCCAGAATACAGAACATAGTCGCTGCACTCTAGGTCTCCTGGATGTTTCTCGTCAGTCCACAAGTGGTGATGCGAGTCCATTGTCCACCTGGAAAGATCTGCTATGGACACTATGACCTATGCATACCTCCTGTTAAGACCCCCGCTCTTCTTGATAAGTATATGGTGCCGGTGGAGCCAACAGTCATGAGAAAATGAGACCACAGCACTCCAGATAATCACAGACCGATTAGTCCGTGTACATTCAGGTCCACTCATGGACGCATTGAACGTTTTGGTTATGATTGACCTTCCCCCATATTTCTGCAGGGTCCATCCACACGTACGCAATTCTGTTCCGCATTTTGCGGAACGGAATTGGGGACCCATTCATTTCTATGGGGCGCATGATGTGCTGCCCGGATCCGGAATTGCGGATCCGCACTTCCGGGTCCGCAATTCCGTTCCCGAAAAAAATAGAACATGTCCTAGTCTTGTCCGCAATTGCGGACAAGAATAGGCATATTCTATTAGTGCCGGCGATGTGCGGTCCGCAAATTGCGGAATGCACATTGCCGGTGTCCGTGTTTTGCGGATCCGCAATTTGGCACTAGTAGGAAGGGGGAGAGGAGCACTATGGGGGCATGTACTGGGGACACTATATCGGGGTATTTTATACTGGCACATTATGGGGGCACTATGGGGGTATTAGCTCAACTGGGGGCATTAAAAGGGGGTATTTTTTGCACTGGCACATTATAAGGAGAATTTTTATTACTGGGGGCCTTATGGTGGACTTTATTACTACTGGGGGTCTATGTGGAACATGATTACTAGTATGGGCACTATGGGAGCATTATTACTTCTGGAGCACGGCGGGGACATGCTGGGGGCCCTGTAGGAGCACTATTACTACCATGTGAGCTCTAGCAGAGAATTATTACTTTTGGAGGGACTTTTGGGAGCACTATTACTGTGGGGGGCACCCTGGCACAGTATCAGCTTACCACTATTATGTTTGGGGGACGTTATGTATTACCCTGGATGTAAGAGGTATGGGGCGCTGTATTACCCTGGATATAAGAGGTATGTGGCGCTATATTACCCTGGATGTAAGAGGTATGGGGCGCTGTATTACACTGGATGTAAGAGGTATGGGGCGCTGTATTACCCTGTATGTAAGAGGTATGGGGCACTGTATTACCCTGGATGTAAGAGCTATGAGGTGCTGTATTACCCTGGATGTAAGAGGTATGAGGCGCTGTATTACCCTGGATGTAAGAGGTATGGGGCGCTGTATTACCCTAGATGTAAGAGGTATGGGGCGCTGTATTACCCTGGATGTAAGAGGTATGAGGCGCTGTATTACCCTGGATGTAAGAGGTATGGGGCGCTGTATTACCCTGGATGTAAGAGGTATGGGGCGCTGTATTACACTGGATGTAAGAGGTATGGGGCGCTGTATTACCCTGGATGTAAGAGGTATGTGCGCTGTATTACCCTGGATGTAAGAGGTATGGGGCGCTGTATTACACTGGATGTAAGAGGTATAGGGCGCCGCATTACTCTGGATGTAAGAGGTATGAGGCGCTGTATTACCCTGGATGTAAGAGGTATGAGGCGCTGTATTACCCTGGATGTAAGAGGTATGTGCGCTGTATTACCCTGGATGTAAGAGGTATGGGGTGCTGTATTACACTGGATGTAAGAGGTATGGGGTGCTGTATTACCCTGTATGTAAGAGGTATGTGGCGCTGTATTACCCTGTATGTAAGAGGTGTGGGGCGCTGTGTTACCCTGTATGTAAGAGGTATGGGGTGCTGTATTACCCTGGATGTAAGAGGTATGGGGCGCCGTATTACCCTGGATGTAAGAGGTATAGGGGCGCTGTATTACCCTGGATGTAAGAGGTATGGGGTGCTGTATTACTCTGGATGTAAAAGGTATAGGGCGCCGCATTACTCTGGATGTAAGAGGTATGAGGCGCTGTATTACCCTGGATGTAAGAGGTATGGGGCGCTGTATTACCCTGTATGTAAGAGGTATGTGCGCTGTATTACCCTGGATGTAAGAGGTATGGGGCGCTGTATTACCCTGGATGTAAGAGGTATGGGGCGCTGTATTACCCTGAATGTAAGAGGTATGGGGCGCTGTAATACCCTGGATGTAAGAGGTATGGGACGCTGTAATACCCTGGATGTAAGAGGTATGTGGCGCTATATTACCCTGGATGTAAGAGGTATGGGGCGCTGTATTACACTGGATGTAAGAGGTATAGGGCGCCGCATTACTCTGGATGTAAGAGGTATGAGGCGCTGTATTACCCTGGATGTAAGAGGTATGAGGCGATGTATTACCCTGGATGTAAGAGGTATGGGGCGCTGTATTACCCTGGATGTAAGAGGTATGGGGCGCTGTATTACCCTGGATGTAAAAGGTATGGGGCGCCGTATTACCCTGGATGTAAGAGGTATGTGGCGCTGTATTACCCTGTATGTAAGAGGTGTGGGGCGCTGTGTTACCCTGTATGTAAGAGGTATGGGGTGCTGTATTACCCTGGATGTAAGAGGTATGGGGCGCCGTATTACCCTGGATGTAAGAGGTATAGGGGCGCTGTATTACCCTGGATGTAAGAGGTATGGGGTGCTGTATTACTCTGGATGTAAGAGGTATAGGGCGCCGCATTACTCTGGATGTAAGAGGTATGAGGCGCTGTATTACCCTGGATGTAAGAGGTATGGGGCGCTGTATTACCCTGTATGTAAGAGGTATGTGCGCTGTATTACCCTGTATGTAAGAGGTATGTGGCGCTGTATTACACTGGATGTAGGAGGTATGGGGCGCTGTATTACCCTGAATGTAAGAGGTATGGGGCGCTGTAATACCCTGGATGTAAGAGGTATGGGACGCTGTAATACCCTGGATGTAAGAGGTATGTGGCGCTATATTACCCTGGATGTAAGAGGTATGGGGCGCTGTATTACCCTGGATGTAAGAGGTATGGGGCGCTGTATTACCCTGTATGTAAGAGGTATGGGGTGCTGTATTACCCTGGATGTAAGAGGTATGGGGCGCTGTATTACCCTGGATGTAAGAGGTATGGGGCGCTGTATTACCCTGGATGTAAGAGGTATGGGGCGCTGTATTACCCTGGATGTAAAAGGTATGGGGCGCCGTATTACCCTGGATGTAAGAGGTATGAGGCGCCGTATTACCCTGGATGTAAGAGGTATGGGGCGCTGTATTACACTGGATGTAAGAGGTATGGGGCGCTGTATTACCCTGGATGTAAGAGGTAAGGGGTGCTGTATTACCCTGGATGTAAGAGGTATGTGCGCTGTATTACCCTGGATGTAAGAGGTATGGGGCGCCGTATTACCCTGGATGTAAGAGGTATGGGGCGCCGTATTACCCTGGATGTAAGAGGTATAGGGCGCCGCATTACTCTGGATGTAAGAGGTATGAGGCGCTGTATTACCCTGGATGTAAGAGGTATGGGGCGCTGTATTACCCTGAATGTAAGAGGTATGGGGCGCTGTATTACCCTGTATGTAAGAGGTATGTGGCGCTGTATTACACTGGATGTAAGAGGTATGTGGCGCTGTATTACCCTGGATGTAAGAGGTATGGGGCGCTGTATTACCCTGGATGTAAGAGGTATGTGGCGCTGTATTACCCTGGATGTAAGAGGTATGGGGCGCTGTATTACCCTGTGTAGCGGAGGGGTAGCACGATCCACAAGGTCTCCGCTGGTAGACAGGAGAAGCAGGCAATGATCCAAATAGGCCGGTACAGCATACAATCCTTCCCTCCCAAGAACTGTAACGGAACGCCTAGCACCCCGACCGGGTACCTCCGTCGATAGTTGCTCCAAGTGCTTCCAGAGGACTCCAAGCACTCCACTTGACCCCGTCAGCACTGCAGACCCCACGAACCGCCGAAGCTTGGTGGAGGTCTCGCCGTCTCCTACCCACCCTGGACCTATGACAAGGCTCCAGTGGGTGAACCTCTCCCAAATCCAGAGACAGGAACCAGGAACAGCTCTTACAAGAGCTAGGAGTTATAGCCAGGGGAGTATACAGCGTATAGCAATCCCCCACACATGAGACGAGGCTCTATGTTGAATGTAAAAACAGGAACTCATCTTTATTTTAACACACAAGCATTTTATACACATCTTCCAACAAAGTTACCACCCCAGGGTTTTGTAAAAACAGCCAATAACCACATACAATACACTCAGACACTCCCACACAAAATCCTCCCCTCTGTCCATGATAGAATTACCTCACACTGGGTTGATGACTCAAACATACAATGTCCCACCCTTTACAATACACATAGACATTTAACACATTCCCAGACAGCTCAAGTCTGAGTGCATATCATTAGGTGGATGCCGCTCAGAATACACAAATACAATACAATTAGCTATCTGGGTCCCCTCACATAACATACAATACAATTGCATGAATGCTGGCGGTTTTCATGCAGCCAGCATAGGAACGTTACAGCCCACCTGAACCATATTACACAAAACATATATACGCTTGGTTCTTTAAAGTGGCATACACATATGCAATAACATTGTACATACAGGAATGACAATATACAGTGGCTGGGTTTGCCACAATGCTCCCCCAGAACCAAGCCGGCATACCCAGTTTGATCCTAACGGATCGGCTTGGGGATGTCCGGAGGAGTACTCAGAGTGGTTAGGTGGTGCTGTGGTGCGAGCCTGTTGCCGTGTCTCAACCGGATAAGCTTCATGGCTGATGGACTGGGGAACAAAAGCTGAAGTCAGCTCCCCCAGGTCGTTGCCCAAAATAACGTCTGCGGGTAAGTCCTGCATCAGGCCCACCTCCACATTCCCATTCCCCGCTCCCCAATTCAGGTGGACTTTGGCCGTGGGGATCTTGTAGATCGCTCCCCCTGCTACACGCACTGCCACGCCCTCCCCCGTGAGGTTGCCTTTGGGTACTAGGTGGTTGCGGACCAGCGTTATAGTAGCCCCAGAGTCTCGTAACCCCTGTACCTTTCTCCCCTCCACCTGTACCTCTTGTCGGTGCCCTTGGCGGTTGTCAGAGGCGGCTTGGATAGGGTTCACCTCATGTAGTGTGCCCAGGGGTTCCTCGGTGGAAGCTAGGACCTCGGGTACTCTGTAGGGTTCCGCTTGGGCACAATGAACCGCTGCCCGGTTGTTGGGTACCGGGGGGTTCCAGCTGGGCCGTGGTCGGTTGCGGGGACAGTCCTGCTGCATATGTCCCTGTTGGTTACAGGTGTGGCATCGTATCGGGGGGCGAGCTTGATACCTGGGGGTGTAGGTGTTATTGCTTACCCCCGGGCGTGCTGGAACGGCTGTGTTTACGGTTGGTACTGGTGTGGTAGATCCATAGATTGGTTTCGATTGAGTGCGCTGTTCCCTCCTGGTATCCTGGAACTCATCTGCTAGCTTGGCTGCGTCTTGTAGGGTGCGTGGCTTCCGATCCCGCACCCAATTCTGCAGGTGCGCGGGTATCCCGTCAAAGAACTGCTCCATTACCATGAGTTGGAACAGGTCTTCCAGGGTGTTAACTTGGGTGGCCTCCAACCACCCCTTTGCCGCTCGTTGTAGGCGGTGTGCCCATTCTGTGTGAGTGTCTCTTGTGAGCTTTTTAATGTCTCTGAACTTTAGTCGGTAGGCCTCGGAGGTAATCGCATACCTAGCTAAAATGGCCTGTTTTACTTTGGCATAGTTTGTACTGTCCTCGTCAGGTACGGCACGATATGCCTCTGCGGCGCGACCAGATAGTCTCCCTGCCAGTAGGGGTACCCGATCCTCCACACTTATATTGTGCAACTGGCATAACCGTTCAAAATCCTGCAGGTAGTCATCTACCTCACCTTCCGCTTCCGAATAGCTCTTAAAAGCTTGGTAGGGAATTTTAGCTTTCCCTGGCAGGGTGTTAACAGGCGTCGTAGCTCTTTCTCCAGTCTGCTGGTTCATCTGCGACCTCCGAAGCATGATGTATTCCTGCACATCTCCAAAAACTCGGTCAGCCATCTGGTCATATAGCGCTGGTGGAAGTAGAGCCATCCTGCTCCTGTATTCCTTCTCAAATTCTGTTGGCTCCTCCTCCCTTGGAGGTGCTGCAGCAGCCGCGGCTCTGTCTCCTGCCATTAGCTCTGCGATTAATATAACCTTTGTCTTGTTGCTGGCTACTGTTCCCCTTGCCTCCAGTAACTCTTTCAAAGTACTTCGTTTCAAAAGTGCATAATTCGTGCCCATTCACCGGCCGTTCGTGAGTTTCCACGTGTTCCCGGGTTCCGTTTTCAACCGAATGAGTAAACTCACGAATTGCTGCTTCCTTTCTTCTATTCGCTAGAATTCTGCCGAAAGTTGCTTTGCTGGGTAGTCGAAATCCCGTTGCTTGCCACCAATTGTAGCGGAGGGGTAGCACGATCCACAAGGTCTCCGCTGGTAGACAGGAGAAGCAGGCAATGATCCAAATAGGCCGGTACAGCATACAATCCTTCCCTCCCAAGAACTGTAACGGAACGCCTAGCACCCCGACCGGGTACCTCCGTCGATAGTTGCTCCAAGTGCTTCCAGAGGACTCCAAGCACTCCACTTGACCCCGTCAGCACTGCAGACCCCACGAACCGCCGAAGCTTGGTGGAGGTCTCGCCGTCTCCTACCCACCCTGGACCTATGACAAGGCTCCAGTGGGTGAACCTCTCCCAAATCCAGAGACAGGAACCAGGAACAGCTCTTACAAGAGCTAGGAGTTATAGCCAGGGGAGTATACAGCGTATAGCAATCCCCCACCCATGAGACGAGGCTCTATGTTGAATGTAAAAACAGGAACTCATCTTTATTTTAACACACAAGCATTTTATACACATCTTCCAACAAAGTTACCACCCCAGGGTTTTGTAAAAACAGCCAATAACCACATACAATACACTCAGACACTCCCACACAAAATCCTCCCCTCTGTCCGTGATAGAATTACCTCACACTGGGTTGATGACTCAAACATACAATGTCCCACCCTTTACAATACACATAGACATTTAACACATTCCCAGACAGCTCAAGTCTGAGTGCATATCATTAGGTGGATGCCGCTCAGAATACACAAATACAATACAATTAGCTATCTGGGTCCCCTCACATAACATACAATACAATTGCATGAATGCTGGCGGTTTTCATGCAGCCAGCATAGGAACGTTACAGCCCACCTGAACCATATTACACAAAACATATATACGCTTGGTTCTTTAAAGTGGCATACACATATGCAATAACATTGTACATACAGGAATGACAATATACAGTGGCTGGGTTTGCCACACCCTGGATGTAAGAGGTATGTGCGCTGTATTACACTGGATGTAAGAGGTATGGGGCGCTGTATTACACTGGATGTAAGAGGTATGGGGCGCTGTATTACCCTGGATGTAAGAGGTATGGGGCGCTGTATTACCCTGTATGTAAGAGGTATGGGGCGCTGTATTACCCTGGATGTAAGAGATATGGGCCGCTGTATTACCCTGGATGTAAGAGGTATGGGCCGCTGTATTACCCTGGATGTAAGAGGTATGGGGCGCTGTATTACCCTGTATGTAAGAGGCATGGGGCGCTGTATTACCTGTATGTAAGAGGTATGTGCGCTGTATTACCCTGGATGTAAGAGATATGGGGCGCTGTATTACACTGGATGTAAGAGGTATGTGGCGCTGTATTACACTGGATGTAAGAGGTATCGGGCTCTGTATTACCCTGGATGTAAGAGGTATGGGGCACTGTATTACCCTGGATGTAAGAGGTATGTGCACTGTATTACCCTGGATGTAAGAAGTATGTGCGCTGTATTACCCTGTATGTAAGAGGTATGGGACGCTGTATTACACTGGATGTAAGAGGTATGGGGCGCTGTATTACCCTGTATGTAAGAGGTATGTGGTGCTGTATTACACTGGATGTAAGAGGTATGGGGCGCTGTATTACCCTGGATGTAAGAGGTATGGGGCGCTGTATTACCCTGGATGTAAGAGGTATGGGGCGCTGTATTACCCTGGATGTAAGAGGTATGGGGCGCTGTATTACCCTGGATGTAAGAGGTATGGGGTGCTGTATTACCCTGTATGTAAGAGGTATGTGGCGCTGTATTACCCTGGATGTAAGAGGTATGTGCGCTGTATTACCCTGGATGTAAGAGATATGGGGCACTGTATTACCCTGGATGTAAGAGGTATGTGCACTGTATTACCCTGGATGTAAGAGGTATGTGCGCTGTATTACCCTGTATGTAAGAGGTATGTGGCGCTGTATTACACTGGATGTAGGAGGTATGGGGCGCTGTATTACCCTGGATGTAAGAGGTATGGGGCGCTGTATTACCCTGGATGTAAGAGGTATGGGGCGCTGTATTACCCTGTATGTAAGAGGTATGTGGTGCTGTATTACACTGGATGTAAGAGGTATGGGGCGCTGTATTACCCTGGATGTAAGAGGTATGGGGCGCTGTATTACCCTGGATGTAAGAGGTATGGGGCGCTGTATTACCCTGGATGTAAGAGGTATGGGGCGCTGTATTACCCTGGATGTAAGAGGTATGGGGTGCTGTATTACCCTGTATGTAAGAGGTATGTGGCGCTGTATTACCCTGGATGTAAGAGGTATGTGCGCTGTATTACCCTGGATGTAAGAGATATGGGGCACTGTATTACCCTGGATGTAAGAGGTATGTGCACTGTATTACCCTGGATGTAAGAGGTATGTGCGCTGTATTACCCTGTATGTAAGAGGTATGTGGCGCTGTATTACACTGGATGTAGGAGGTATGGGGCGCTGTATTACCCTGGATGTAAGAGGTATGGGGCGCTGTATTACCCTGGATGTAAGAGGTATGTGCGCTGTATTACCCTGGATGTAAGAGATATGGGGCGCTGTTTTACCCTGGATGTAAGAGGTATGGGGCGCTGTATTACCCTGTATGTGCGCTGTATTACCCTGTATGTAAGAGATATGGGGCACTGTATTACCCTGTATGTAAGAGGTATGAAGCGCTGTATTACCCTGGATGTAAGAGGTATGTGGCGCTGTATTACCCTGCATGTAAGAGGTATGTGCGCTGTATTACCCTGGATGTAAGAGGTATGTGCGCTGTATTACCCTGGATGTAAGAGAAAAAGTAATTCCTCAAATAATTGTGTGTGAATGTGAGTGTAGAGAGCAACAGGTGTCAAAAAAATGCTCTCCCAATGTCATGAGGAGAAGCTTTTTTAAAGTCTGAATCCCCATAGAGTTACATTGTGTCCCGAATTTAACATCCTAACATACTGTACATACCTGTATATGGTCAACAAGTAAGAAACCTGACATCATGGTTTTCTAAGTGATCCTTATATGTAACTACTAATGACATGACGAGGTAGGAGGGTTTATAACCTTTTACCTACTACTGACTAGTGTTGAGCGCGAATATTCAAATTACGAATTTTAATCGCGAATATCGAGAATTCACTAATATTTCAAATATACTGCTATATATTAGTTTTTCATGGTTTAATCAATTTTTATTGTTTTCAAAGTATGGTAATAATTACCAAATATCGTAAGAGGTAATTGTGGAAAACACATGCAGCATAACAAATGCAACATAACAAAAGAAACAAGATACATATGACATCATCTAGTATCCGTATATGCGACATATGAAAATATAATTATAATAAGGAGAACTAAAAAGAGAGAAGTATGAAATCAGAAAGAACAGAGCAGGAGACCAGACTGAGACACAAGGTAAGAAACGGGTACCGGGAGGGATACGGGGAGACAAGATACGCCATATCAAAGATGATGACATCTAAGAAGCCCAAAGGATCAGGAGAGAGAGCCGTCTCCTAACCAAGCCGAGAAGCGTGAAGAGGTTCGGAATTAGAGTCAAGTCCCCCATGCTGCCATGTAGACCGGGTTCGAGAGTCTGGACTAAGTACTTAACTCCTCCAAGCATGCCAGAGCATCCAGGGCAGTTCCCCAGGTAATCCTCTGCAAGCTCTCTGTCGACCTCCACCCACAAGGAATAATCTGCCTCATGGCAAGTATAAAAACTCTTAGGGTACCTTTCTTAACATGTTTTATTCGCCCAGGGAAAACGAAAAGCAATGCTATTAAAGGAGAAGGCGATATATTAGTCCGGTAAAGATGGTTATAAAGAGAGAAAACATCTTTCCACAGAGGAGCCACTCCAGGACAATCCCACCATATATGTGCCATCGTGCCCACATCCCCCTGGCATCGCCAGCAGGTATTCGGTACTGATGGGTAGAATTTATGTAGTTTTACTGGAGTTCTATACCAACTGGTCCAAATTTTTGGAGGCCAATGGATATGGAGGACTTATGTGTGAATAATAAAGATCTTTTCCATTGATCTGGGGAAATAGTAACTCCCAACTTTTCCTCCCAAGCCCTAGCCAATTTTAGTCCCTGGGGGTGTATCCCATGTTCCCTTTCCTTAATCTCTCCATCATTGATCATGCTATAAATCAAGGAGACCGCATGACCTGGGGCCGACGCAGAGACACACAATTTCTCAAATGGGATCAATCGCGTGTTAAGGTGAGACCCAGGTGTCAAGGACCGTAAGAAATTTCGTAATTGAAAATAAAGAAACTATCTACCTGGCGTGTTTGGAAGGAGATGAGACAAATCATTTAGGGGCAGCAAGCCCTTGTCATTGTGAAGATCTTTGACAGTAATCGAGTGTGTAGCTGAGGTTATGAAACCTGGCTGGTTCTTAAGGGAGTCAGGAAGATCCGGATGCCCATTCAATACCGTGAGAGGTCCCGGCATTGTGATCAATTTTAACTTGGGTGCGGCTAAGGAAGACAGCAATGGAGATAAACTTAAGTATGGGATCTGGTTACGTGAATCTGCCGGAAGCCAAAAGATTCCGGGCACTAAGTGAGGAGACACATCTCTTTCAATTTCCACCCAAAGCTTTGAGGTAGAATTATGAACCAGGTCCAGGACACAATTAGTGATGGATGCCCTGTAATAAGTAAGAAAATTTGGTAGGCCTGCTCCCCCCGAACACCTGGACCGTGTCAACAGATCATAACTAAGTCTTGGTCTCGTGCCCCTCCAAACAAATCGTGTGGCGATTCTCCTAAGGCGGGTAAAAAATTAGACTGGAATCTGGCACGGAATTGTTTGAAATAAATACAAGATTCTAGGGAGAATATCCATTTTTAGGGTTCTACCAAACCAGGAGATTTGTAGAGACTCCCATCTACAGGGGCTGGATTCAATAGTTTTGATCAATGGAGGGAAATTGAATTTAAAGACGTGCTCGGTATTGGCAGGTAAATTAATTCCCAAGTATTTAACGTATTGTGAGGCCCAACTGAACAGAAAGGAATCCTTTAAATAAGTAGTTAATCTGTTGGGAAGGGTAATGTTTCGGATTTCCGATTTATGGGTGTTCACCTTGAAATTACTGAGACGGACAAATATCTTGAACTCGGTCAATACTGAAGGGAGACAGACTCTGGGGAGGTTAAATATATAAGAAGATCATCGACAAACAGGGACAATTTATGTTCAGTTTTACCTAAGACCATACCTTGGATGGATTGATTGGCTCGCAGAGCATTCGCCAAGGATTCCATGACACGTCATCCTGGGTAACATAGCACACGGTCTTTTTCAGGTGAGTCTCTGTTTCCATTTTTTACCCACACGGCATTTGACTTAGGTGTAATGGTCACGTACACACACACACAGGGGGGAGGATAGTGACCACTGCGCTCCACCCTCACCCCTGGCCCTGCATACTTGCCTCACGGGTCCTGATGACAGGGGACAACTGGATGGCAGTCCCTAACTTGGTATACGTGCAGGAAGGACAGACAAGACAAATAACGGATAGTGAACGGACCGGGTCAAAACCAAGAGGACAACGCAGTACAGAGGGATAAGCAAAGAAAGGTCAGGAGAAGCCGGGGTCATAAATGCCAAGAGAGTCGAGAAGTACCAAAGGAGTCCGCAAAGAATAGTCAGGTGGAAGCCGAGGTCAATATACCAGGAAGGATGCGCAGTACAGGAGGAGCAGGCAAAGGATCGTCAGGGAACAGGATCAGGTAAGTACACAGGTATCCAACAACTGCCAGGAACCTAAATTAACAGGCAACCTGTGGCCAGCAGGCTGCCTGTATTTATAGTGGGGAGTGAGGGTCATGTCACGTGGCCAGCGTCACATGACCGACAGACCGATCAGTCGAGCACCGAGTGATCAGCTCGGCGCTCAAGGCAGACCTAGGAGCAGGGAGCCTCCCAGCTAGCAAAGCCGCCCTGGGAACGAGGTCAAACACAGATCCTCGCTCCCGAAGCTAAGCAGCAGGTCTGCGGCTGATGGGAGACCAAGTGTGCCTTCGGCACCCCGTTACAGTACCCCCCCTTTTACGAGGGGCCACCGGACCCAATACTTCAGGCGATGGCCTTTCAGGGTGTTCTAAATGACATTTTCGAACAAGTCTAGGAGCATGAACCTCCCTGGCAGGTACCCAAGATCTCTCTTCAGGTCCATACCCCTTCCAGTGAATCAGGTACTGCAAGGAATTACGCACTTTCCTGACATCCACTATTTTAGACACCACATACTAGACAGCATCATTAACAAGAACCGGCAGAGGGGAGGCTTTCGAAGATACTACCGGTTAAAAATATTTTTTAAGTAGAGATTTATGGAACACATTATGAATGTGGAATGACTCGGGCAGCTCCAACCTAAATGATACCGGGTTAATCACCTCCGTGATCTTATATGGTCCAATAAAACGAGGAGCAAACTTTTTAGAATCTACCTTAAGAGAGAGATTCTTGGAGGACAACCATACCTTATCCCCAACCTGAAAATTCACCCCCCTTGAACGTCTCCTATCGGCCTTGAGTTTCTGAGAACTTTGAGCCTTTTCTAAGTTCGATTGAACCCAGGCCCAAACTGTGGACAGTTCAGAGGAGAGCCTATCCGCCTCAGGGTTAGAGGAGGAGACGGATGACCCAGAATGAAAAGAGGAATGGAAACCATGGTTACAAAAGAAAGGTGAAACCCCAGCAGAAGAATTGACACGGTTATTCAAGGCAAATTCTGCCAATGGAAGAAATTTCACCCATAATTGCTGGTCCTCAGCAACATACAACCTCAAGAATTGTTCCACAGACTGATTAAGGCATTCAGTCTGCCCATTACTCTCAGGGTGGTAGGCAGAGAAAAAAGACAATGAAATTTTACATTTTTGACAGAAGGCCCTCCAGAATTTGGACACAAACTGTACACCCCTGTCAGAAACAAAAATAGACGCCAGGGTTTTGGCATTCGAGAGTTTAGACAGGGGGATGAAATGGACCATCTTGCTAAACCTATCAACCACTACCCAAACTACAGTCTTACCCTCCGCCGGCAGTAGGTCAGTTATAAAGTCCATCGAGATATGGGACCAGGGTCTACTGGGAATGGGTAGAGGTCGTAGGTTACTAGCAGGGTGAGTCCTAGGTGTCTTGGATCTGGCACAAACCTCACAGGCTGACACGTAGGACTTTACATCCCTAGTTAGAGTGGGCCACCAATAAGATCTAGAAACCAGATCCTTAGTGCCCTCAACACCCGGATGTCCACAAAAGGCAGAATCGTGACACTCACCCAACAGCTGGAGATGAAATTGTACGGGAACAAACAACTTATCTGTTACGGGGTTCCAAAGGTGAGCTCGGTCCCCCATTAGCCGTAGACCTGCTGCTTAGCTTCGGGAGCGAGGATCTGTGTTTGACCTCGTTCCCAGGGCGGCTTTACTAGCTGGGTGGCTCCCTGCTCCTAAGTCTGCCTTGAGCGCCGAGCTGGCCACGTCACATGACCCTGTCACGGAACCATGAACCAGACGTACAACAAGAGATAAGTGAAAATAAGAAGGCTTTATTGAAAATAAAGCTGTAAAGCAAAAGTCCAAACGGATGGTGAAACCGAGCAGAGTCTTTGCGAAGCCAGAGGTCAGGAACCAGAAGGGTAGTCAGACGAAGCCAGGATCAGGAACCAGCAGGGTAGTCAGACGAAGCCAGGATCAGGAACCAGCAGGGTAGTCAGACGAAGCCAGGATCAGGAACCAGCAGGGTAGTCAGACGAAGCCAGGATCAGGAACCAGAAGGGTAGTCAGACGAAGCCAGGATCAGGAACCAGAAGCAGCAGCAGTCTTAGAAGCATGTGAACACAAGAGGACCAAGCAAGGAACTGAAGCCACAGACCTCCTATATATATGAGCTAGGCATCCAGCTCCTCCCAGGGGAAGGAGGAGCCGCAGGGTGGAAGGCTACAAGAAACCCAGAAACCAAGATGGCCGCCAGCACATGTCAAACGAAGGAGAGCAGCAAGCAGGTAAGACCATGACAGTACCTCCCCCTCAAGGGCCCCTCCTCCGCGGAGCACAAAACGGTTTCTGAGGGAAGCGTGCGTGGAAGGCTCGGAGCAAGGCAGGAGCATGGACATCTGCGGAGGGAACCCAGGAACGCTCCTCTGGACCATAACCACGCCAATGGACCAAAAACTGCAACCGACCGCGGACCAGGCGTGAGTCCAGGATATTGCTCACCTCATATTCCTCACGATTGCCCACTTGGACCAGACGAGGCCGAGGAACCGAGGAAGTGAAACGATTACACACCAGTGGCTTCAACAGGGAGACATGAAACATGTTGGAGATCCGCATGCCAGGAGGAAGCGCAAGGGCATAGGCTACCGGGTTTACCCTGCGAAGCACTCGGAAGGGACCAACAAAGCGAGGCGCCAGCTTGGGAGTGGGCACTCGAAGGTTGAGGTTGCGGGTGGACAACCATACACGGTCTCCGACCTGGTAGGAAGGAGCAGGCGCTCGTCTGCGATCAGCCTGGAGTCTCTGGCGCTGCGCAGAGACCTCAAGGGACTTCTGGATCTGTACCCAAGAAGCACGTAGGACGGAAAGGTGATCGGAGACATAGCAACGAAGGAATTGCTCCAAGGCCTGATTGGATCGTTCTGCGGCCCCATTGGACTGAGGGTGGTAGGCCGAGGAGAAGGAGAGATGAATCCCCAACTGGGAGCAAAAGGCGCGCCAGAACCTGGACACAAACTGACTCCCCCGATCCGACACAATCTCCTTAGGCAAACCGTGCAACCGGAAGACCTCCCTGGCAAAAATCGTGGCCAACTCTTGTGCAGAGGGTAACTTCTTGAGAGGAACACAGTGGCACATTTTGGAAAACCGATCCACAATCATGAGAATGACCGTATGGCCTCGGGATGCAGGGAGGTCCACAATGAAATCCATCCCCAGGTGTGACCATGGACGCTCCCCGGTGGCTATGGGTTGCAGAAGGCCCAACGGAAGGTGCCGAGGGGACTTACTCTGGGCACAAACGGAGCATGCCGCTACATATGCGGCGATGTCGGAACGTAGGGAAGGCCACCAGAACAGACGTGAAACAGCCCAGGACAGCTGATTCTTTCCAGGATGCCCCGCGGTCTTGGAGTTATGGTAGGTTCGCAACAACCGAGTGCGCAACTCCTCAGGCACAAAACATCTGCCGTTGGGTCTCCCAGAGGGAGCACCAGATTGAGCCGCCAAAATCTGCTCACCCAGGGGAGAGGTCAGGCTGGTGCGAATGGCGGCCAGGATCTGATTCGGAGGTATGACCGAAGTCGGAATCGACTCCTCCCTGGACAGCTCGGAGTACTGCCGTGATAAGGCATCCGCCCTGATGTTCTTGGAACCGGGTAGGTAGGAGACCACGTAATTAAAACGTGACAAGAACAGAGCCCATCTGGCCTGACGTGGTGTCAATCTCTTGGCCTCAGAAAGGTAGGTCAGATTCTTGTGGTCCGTCAGGATGAGAACCGGAACCACCGAACCCTCGAGCAAGTGCCTCCATTCTTTAAGGGCCTGCACGATGGCCAATAACTCCCTGTCACCAATCTGATAGTTGCACTCCGCGGAAGACAGTTTCCGGGAGTAAAACCCACAAGGAAGCAGAGGACCCTCTGGTGTTCTACGCTGAGACAGAAGGGCGCCTACTCCCGTCTCAGACGCGTCCACCTCGAGGACAAAGGGCAACCCAGGGTTGGGATGCGACAGAATCGGAGCCGACACAAAGGCGGACTTTAGGGCCTCAAAAGCTCGGATGGCCTCGAGCGGCCAGACCTGGGAATTACTGCCCTTCCTGGTCAGATCCGTGAGAGGCTTGGCCAGCATGGAAAAGTCCCTGATGAACTTCCGATAATAATTGGCGAAGCCCAAAAAGCACTGCAGGGAACGAAGACCACTGGGCTGGGGCCACTGTAAGACAGCCGAAACCTTCTCAGGATCCATGGAGAACCCCTCAGCGGAAATGATGTAACCTAAGAAGGTTACCTGGGATCGGTGAAATTCGCATTTCTCAAGCTTACCGAACAGCTTGTTCTCTCGTAACCGTTGCAACACTCGTCTGACATCCAGAATGTGGGCCTCCATGGATTCAGAATATACCAAGATGTCATCCAAATAGACTACCACACACTGCTGCAACAGGTCACGGAAAACATCGTTGATGAATTCCTGAAAGACTGCGGGCGCATTGCACAACCCAAAGGGCATAACCAAGGATTCGTAATGACCGGTCCTGGTGTTAAACGCGGTCTTCCACTCATCGCCCGCCTTGATCCTTACCAGGTTATATGCCGCCCTCAGGTCGAGTTTGGTAAAGACCGTGGCCCCTTTAAGGCGATCGAACAGCTCGGAAATCAAGGGTATCGGGTAAGCGTTCTTGATCGTGATGCGATTGAGACCCCTGTAATCGATGCAAGGCCTCAACTCACCGCCCTTCTTTTTCACAAAGAAAAATCCAGCCCCTGCCGGGGACGAAGATTTGCGAATGTGTCCGCGTGAAAGCGCCTCCCTCACGTACTCCTCCATGGCCTCATTCTCCGCTACCGACAGTGGATAGACTTTGCCACGAGGAGGAACGGCACCAGATTGTAACTCTATGGCACAATCATATGGGCGGTGCGGAGGTAGGGCAACCGCGCGCACCTTATCGAATACATCCCGGTACTCCTCATATTCAGGAGGCAACAGAGAGTCCGAGGAAGTACACAGCAACTTGACAGACCCATGGATGCAACTAGCCCCACACTGCGGTGACCACGAGAGGATCTCGACCGATCTCCAATCGAAAGTCGGATTATGCTTCTGGAGCCAGGGGTACCCCAAGACCACCAAGTAGTGTGGAGACGAAATAACCTGGAGGCAGACCGACTCTCTGTGAACGGCACCAATGGCTATCCCCACTGGAAGGGTCTCATGAGTCACGTGTGGCGGCAGAAGGGGTCTGCCGTCTATCGCCTCAAGAGCCAGTGGGGAACCTCGAGCCTGCAGAGGAATGGAATTGGCGGCAGCGAACACACTATCAATGAACAAACCACCAGCACCAGAGTCCACCAACGCCTGGGTCGTCACCGAGCCCCCGACCCAGGAGAGGACAACAGTGATCAGTGGTTTGTCAACACGGGAAACCGGGGACGAGGAGACTCCACCCAAGATCTGCCCCCGACAGGATCTCAGGGTACGAGCGTTTCCCGGACGGTTCGGACATGCCAACCGAAAATGCCCACCGAGACCACAGTACATGCATCGGCCCTCACGTCTCCGGAGTGCCCTCTCCCCCTCGGACAGGCGAGCAAACCCCAGCTGCATGGGTTCACCCCCAGACAAGTCATCCCCAGGAGGCGTGGGAGGAGAGGGAGGCACGGGTGGGACAGCAAACGTAGGCACCAATCTGTTAGAAGACCTCCGCAGGTTCTCCTTAAAGGAAGGTCTCTCCCTGAGTCTGGTGTCAATCAAAATCAGGAAAGAAATAAGAGACTCGAGCTCAACTGGTAGGTCCTTAGCTGCAACCTCATCCTTCAAGGCATCCGAGAGACCATGAGAGAAAGCAGCGACCAGAGCCTCATTATTCCAGCCCACCTCTGCTGCCAGGGTACGAAACTCAATGGCGTATTCAGCTACGGATCGTGAACCCTGTCTGATGGACATAAGGAGCTTCGCAGCAGAGGCAGCACGAGCCGGCACATCGAATACCTTCCGAAGAGAAGCAACAAAACCGGAAAACTCGGCAACCACCGGATTGTTGTTCTCCCATAAAGGGCTGGCCCAGGCCAAGGCCTTGTCCGAGAGCAGCGAGATCAAGAAGCCCACCTTTGATCTCTCAGTAGGAAAGGCATGTGGCAGCAACTCGAAATAAATGCCCACCTGGTTAAGGAAACCTCGGCACTGAGTTGGCTCTCCCCCAAAGCGCTGTGGAAGAGGGGCAGAACCGGTCATACCCCGAAACACCGCAGGCGCAACTACAGGTGTCGGGGTAGACTCTGGCGCAACAACCGGAGCGGCAGTAGGAGCGAGCCCAGGAGCGACAACCGACCCATCGGCAACGGGAGCGAAATGAGCCGTGCGTTCAAGCAGGGTTTGCAACGCCACAGCGAACCGACCCAACAGGTGATCCTGCTGATCAAGTCTGGCAACCAGCGTGGGTAGCGAGGATGGCCCTGTACCGTCAGAATTCATGGCTTGGTCCTAATGTCACGGAACCATGAACCAGACGTACAACAAGAGATAAGTGAAAATAAGAAGGCTTTATTGAAAATAAAGCTGTAAAGCAAAAGTCCAAACGGATGGTGAAACCGAGCAGAGTCTTTGCGAAGCCAGAGGTCAGGAACCAGAAGGGTAGTCAGACGAAGCCAGGATCAGGAGCCAGCAGGGTAGTCAGACGAAGCCAGGATCAGGAACCAGCAGGGTAGTCAGACGAAGCCAGGATCAGGAACCAGCAGGGTAGTCAGACGAAGCCAGGATCAGGAACCAGAAGGGTAGTCAGACGAAGCCAGGATCAGGAACCAGAAGCAGCAGCAGTCTTAGAAGCATGTGAACACAAGAGGACCAAGCAAGGAACTGAAGCCACAGACCTCCTATATATATGAGCTAGGCATCCAGCTCCTCCCAGGGGAAGGAGGAGCCGCAGGGTGGAAGGCTACAAGAAACCCAGAAACCAAGATGGCCGCCAGCACATGTCAAACGAAGGAGAGCAGCAAGCAGGTAAGACCATGACAGACCCTCACTCCCCACTATAAATACAGGCAGCCTGCTGGCCACAGGTTGCCTGTTAATTTTAGGTTCCACCTGTGGTTTTGTCTTTCCTGGCGTACTTACCTCCTGCTGAATTCCTGACGATCCTCAGCCTGCTCCTTGTGTACTTTGCTGCTCTCCTGGTGTCACAGAACCTCCTCCTTGAGTTTCTTTGTTTTGGTTTTCAGTTCCTCATCTCGTTATCCTATCTCAGCTGTCATGCAGTTGGACTGATTGCTTCCCTTTAAGTTCCTCCCCATAATGCATTAGGTTGCGGCTTATACAACTTCCTGGAATGTGTGTGCATGCTGTTCCTTGTTCCCAGTTCCCAGTCGTCTGCAAGATAAGTGCTGTTTATGTATTTGTGATTTTCTGTTTTCTGGATCCAGGTGACCCTGACTCCCTCCGTGTCTGTGTAGGGAGCCGGTGGTCGTGTCCCCTCACTATTGTAGGGTCTTCAGGTGTAAGATAGTCGAGGTACGTGGATATGCGCCCATCCACCTTTGGGGTGTTCGCATAGGCTGAGCAGTAAGGGAGAGTGGCAGGTCTCATGCAGGGGTCTCCCTTTTGTTCCTTAGTTGTGGATCCAGTGAGTCATAGATTATATTGTATTGTCTTGTTTCCCTGTACACCATCCGTGACATTATAAGCCGCCCCAAAACCGTCTCAAGCATGGATCCGGTTTCACTTTTGGCTGAACGTTTCCAGGGTCTTTCATTGAAGGTAGCTGATCTCCGTAAGACTTTTTCTCAGTTTCAAGTGACCGGTTCAGCTTGCGTTCATGGAGTTTGTTCTGAGCCTAAGATCTCGCTCCCGGTTACGTTCTCCGGGGGTAGTGAGTATTTTGTGCGTTTTAGAGAGGCTTGCAAACTCCATTTTCGCCTTCTTCCCCATTCTTCTGGTGATGAGGAACGGAGGGTGGGGATCATTATATCGCTGCTCAGGGGTAACGCTCAGTCCTGGGCCTTTTCGCTGCCGGAGGGGGCACGGCCTCTCCGTTCAGTGGATGAATTCTTTTTAGCCCTGGGTCAGATATATGATGATCCGGATCGTATTGCTCTGGCTGAGTCTAGACTACGTCTGTTATGCCAGGGTAAACAATCCGCAGAGATATACTGCTCAGAATTTCGGAGATGGGCAGCTGATACTGGTTGGAATGATGCTGCACTCCGAAGTCAATTTTGCCATGGTCTTTCAGAGGGATTGAAAGATGCATTTGCCTTTCATGAGAGACCTACCTCCTTGAATTCTGCTATGTCTCAGGCCGTTCGTATTGACAGGCGTCTTAGAGAGAGAGGAGAGATCTCTCCTTCCTGTCATACTCAGTCCCGGGACAATGCAGCGGTCTCATTCTGTGAGCTGGGGTCTCAGTCGCTGTCAGCCCCTTCTGAGCAGGAGCCCATGCAGCTGGGGTTGATTGCCTCTGACAATAGAAGATTCAGCCCGCATGGGAGGGTTTGTTTTTGTTGTGGAGGTATAAATCATTTGGCAAATGTTTGTCCCTCTAGGAGATTCAGGCAGTCTTCTGGGAGTAATAAAGAAACAAAAAGGAAAAAATCTTTTAAAAATGTTCCGTCTGTTACTATTGGCAGGGTTGAGGCGGAAATTGAAGGTTTTCCGTTTGCTTGTAGTTCCCGTTTTGTCCTGCCTGCTAGGGTGGCGCTAGAGAGCAAGAGCATTTTTTGTGAGATTTTTGTGGATAGTGGAGCAGCTGTCAATCTCATTGATAATCAATTTGCAATAACTCATGGTTTCCAGGTATGCACTTTGGGAAAGGATATTCCTGTTTTTGCTATTGATTCCGCTCCACTTTCTCAGAAATCATTAAAGGGCATAGTTCACAATATCCGTTTAATTGTGAGTGATGCTCATGTTGAGGATGTGTCATGTTTCGTCCTTAGCGGTTTGCCTACTCCTCTAGTGTTGGGGCTACCCTGGCTCACTAAACATAACCCCACCATTGATTGGCAAGCGAGGCAAATAAATGGTTGGAGTGACTTTTGCAGAGAGAATTGCCTCATGACATCTGTTTCTGAGGTTTCTACTAAGACTGTACCACCTTTCCTCTCTGAATTTTCGGATGTCTTCTCTGAGAGTGGAGTTCAGGATTTGCCTCCGCACAGGGAGTACGATTGCCCTATTAATCTCATCCCAGGCGCCAAGCTGCCGAAATCTTGTTTATACAATCTTTCCCAACCTGAGAGGGTCGCTATGCGTGCTTATATCTCTGAGAGTCTGAGAAAAGGACACATACGACCCTCGAAGTCACCTGTTGCCGCTGGTTTTTTCTTTGTTAAGAAAAAAGATGGTTCTTTAAGACCTAGTCTGGATTTCAGGGAGCTGAACAGTATCACTATTCGTGACCCTTATCCGCTTCCTCTGATCCCGGACCTGTTTAACCAGGTTGTTGGGGCTAAAGTCTTTTCCAAATTAGACCTAAGAGGGGAATACAACCTGGTCAGGGTCAGAGAAGGAGACGAATGGAAGACGGCTTTCAATACCCCTGAGGGCCATTTTGAGAATTTGGTTATGCCTTTTGGTTTGATGAATGCCCCAGCCGTTTTTCAGCATTTCGTGAACAGCATTTTTTATCATTTAATGGGAAAATTTGTATTTGGATGACATTTTGATTTTTTCTCCTGATTTCAAGACTCATAAGGAACACTTACGTCAGGTCTTGCTCATCCTGCGGGAGAATAAATTATACGCGAAACTGGAAAAATGTGTGTTTGCGGTTCCAGAAATTCAATTTCTGGGGTTTCTTCTCTCTGCTTCTGGTTTTCACATGGACCCCGAGAAGGTCTGCGCTGTGCTTGAGTGGGAGCTTCCTGAGAATCAGAAGGCGCTGATGCGTTTTTTAGGCTTTGCCAATTATTACAGGAAATTTATTTTGAATTATTCCTCTGTTGTTAAACCACTTACTGATATGACCAGAAAGGGGGTAGATTTTTCTTCCTGGTCTGTAGAGGCGCGTAAGGCCTTTTCTAATATCAAGGAGAGTTTTGCTTCCGCTCCTATCCTGGTACAACCTGATATTTCGTTACCCTTCATAGTTGAGGTTGATGCTTCTGAGGTAGGGGTGGGTGCGGTCTTGTCTCAGGGTTCCTCTCCTGCCAAGTGGCAACCGTGTGCCTTTTTCTCGAAGAAACTCTCCTCCGCAGAGAGAAATTATGATGTGGGAGATAGGGAATTGTTGGCCATCAAGTTAGCTTTTGAGGAATGGCGCCATTGGCTAGAGGGAGCCAGACACCCTATTACCGTGTTTACTGACCATAAAAATCTGGCCTACTTGGAGTCAGCCAAGCGTCTGAACCCGAGACAGGCCAGATGGTCTTTGTTCTTTTCAAGGTTTAATTTTGTTGTCACGTTCCGCCCTGGGGTTAAGAATGTGAAGGCAGATGCCCTGTCACGTTGTTTTCCGGGAGGTGGGAATTTTGAAGACCCGGGTCCCATTTTGGCTGAAGGTGTGGTGGTCTCTGCTCTTTTTCCTGAATTGGAGGCAGCCCAGTCAGAGGCTCCTGATCTTTGTCCTCCTGGGAGGTTGTTTGTGCCTCTCGCTTTGAGACACAAGATTTTTAAGGAACACCACGATACGGTCCTTGCTGGGCAACCGGGGGCAAGAGCCACACTGGATCTCATCGCTCGGAGATTCTGGTGGCCTGCGCTTCGTAAGTCGGTTGAGGGTTTTGTGGCAGCCTGCGAGACTTGCGCTCGTGCCAAAGTCCCTCATTCACGGCCATCAGGTCCTCTCCTTCCCTTACCCATTCCTTCCCGTCCTTGGACACATCTGTCCATGGACTTCATAACGGACCTGCCTCGTTCCTCGGGGAAGACTGTGATTC
The DNA here is from genome assembly GCF_905171765.1 of Bufo bufo. NCBI lineage: Eukaryota > Metazoa > Chordata > Amphibia > Anura > Bufonidae > Bufo > Bufo bufo. Next base: position 9,368,621 of record NC_053392.1, on the reverse strand, counting down.
TGGTGGTGGTGGACCGTTTTAGCAAAATGGTGCATTTCATCCCTTTTCCTGGTTTGCCCAATGCTAAGACGCTGGCGCAGGCATTTATTGACCACATTGTCAAATTGCATGGTATCCCTTCAGACATAGTCTCTGATAGGGGCACGCAGTTTGTTTCCAGATTCTGGAAGGCTTTCTGTTCTCGCTTGGGGGTTCGGTTGTCATTCTCTTCTGCTTTCCACCCGCAGTCGAATGGCCAGACGGAGCGCGTCAATCAGAATCTGGAGACATATCTGCGCTGTTTTGTGGCGGAGAATCAGGAGGATTGGTGTTCGTTTTTGTCCCTTGCTGAGTTTGCTTTAAAGAACCGTCGTCAGGAGTCCTCTGATAAGTCACCATTTTTTGGTGCATATGGGTTTCATCCGGTGTTTGGGACTTTCTCGGGAGAGGGGTCTTCTGGTTTACCTGATGAGGACAGATTCTCCTCGTCTTTGTCATCTATTTGGCAAAAGATTCAGGATAATCTAAAGAGCATGAGTGAGAGATATAAGCGTGTGGCGCATAAGAGACGTGTGCCTGGTCCGGACCTGAATGTTGGTGATCTGGTGTGGTTGTCTACTAAGAATATCAAATTGAAGGTTCCCTCCTGGAAGTTGGGTCCTAGGTTTATTGGGCCTTACAAGATCCTGTCTGTCATCAATCCTGTTGCCTACCGTCTTGATCTTCCTCAGACTTGGAAGATCCATAATGTTTTTCATAAGTCCTTATTGAAACCTTATGTTCAACCTATTGTACCCTCGCCTTTGCCTCTTCCTCCGATTATGGTTGATGGAAATCTTGAATTTCAGGTCTCTAGGACTGTGGATTCTCGTCTTGTCCGCGGTTCCCTCCAGTACCTCGTTCATTGGGAGGGTTATGGTCCTGAGGAGAGGATGTGGGTCCCAGTGACGGACATTAAGGCCACTCGTCTCATCAGGGCTTTCCATAGGTCCCATCCTGAGAAGGTGGGCTCTGAGTGTCCGGAGTCCACTCGTAGAGGGAGGGGTACTGTCACAACCAGACAGCTGAGAAGCTCTGACAGGAGCCGTCCAGAACCTCCTCCTTGAGTTTCTTTGTTTTGGTTTTCAGTTCCTCATCTCGTTAGCCTATCTCAGCTGTCATGCAGTTGGACTGATTGCTTCCCTTTAAGTTCCTCCCCATAATGCATTAGGTTGTGGCTTATACAACTTCCTGGAATGTGTGTGCATGCTGTTCCTTGTTCCCAGTTCCCAGTTCCCAGTCGTCTGCAAGATAAGTGCTGTTTATGTATTTGTGATTTTCTGTTTTCTGGATCCAGGTGACCCTGACTCCCTCCGTGTCTGTGTAGGGAGCCGGTGGTCGTGTCCCCTCACTATTGTAGGGTCTTCAGGTGTAAGATAGTAGAGGTACGTGAATATGCGCCCATCCACCTTTGGGGTGTTCGCATAGGCTGAGCAGTAAGGGAGAGTGGCAGGTCTCATGCAGGGGTCTCCCTTTTGTTCCTTAGTTGTGGATCCAGTGAGTCATAGATTATATTGTATTGTCTTGTTTCCCTGTACACCATCCGTGACACCTGGTATTCTGACCCCGGCCTCCTCCTGAGGATCCTCTGCTGACTCCTTTGGTACTACACGACTCTCCTGGTATTTATGACCCCGGCTTCTCCTGACAATTCTCTGCTTGCTCCATTTGTACTTTGTAGCTTTCCTGGTATTGACTCGGTCCGTTCACGTTCTGTTGTTTGTCTGTCTGTCTTCCCTGCAGTCCTTAGTCCAAGCTAGGGATTGCCGTCCAGTTGTCCCCTGTCATTAGGACTCGCGAGGCAAGTAGGCAGGGCCAGGGGTAAGGGTGGAGCGCAGTGGTCACTTCCCTCCCCCCTGTGTGTGTGTGTACGCGACCGTTACAGATTAACAGGCCCAATAACCACTGTATAATGAATCCTCTGGTGACACTGACTGACCATGTCTCTAATCTGCCGCAGATGGTGCAGGAGTTAGGGGAAAAACTCAGTTCTTTTGAGGGCAAGGTTCTTTCACTCCTCAGGCCTCCAGTCCGCATTTTGAGCCCCAGATTAAGCTCCCAGAACCCTTTTCTGGAGACCGGAAGACGTTTCTCTCTTTTAAGGAGAATTGCAAACTTTACTTCCGTTTGCGCCCCGTGTCCTCTGGCCCAGAGAGTCAACGCGTGGGCATTATCATTTCCCGACTACAGGGTGATCCCCAGGACTGGGTGTTCTCTTTACCTGCTGGCGCCAGTTGTTTATCTTCTGTGGAGGGGTTCTTTCAGGCCCTAGGTACCCTCTATGATGAACCAGACAGGGCTCTAGTAGCCGAGACGGCTCTAAAGGCACTGGTTCAGGGCAATCTACCTGCGGAGGATTATTGCACCTAATTCAGAAGGTGGTGTGTCCCCTCAGGATGGAACAAACCAGCCCTGAAGAGTCAGTTTAGGTCAGGTATGTCTGATAATTTAAAGGATCTTCTGGTCAGTTATCAACTTCCAGAGACCTTAGAGGAGATGATGACCCTTGTTGTCCGACTTGACCGACGGGTTAGAGAGAGACGACAGAAACAACAGTTCTCTTCCCAGATGGTGGTCCAGCCAGAGGCCTATCCCAGAGACAATGCTGAAGTCTCCACCGAGGAACCCATGCAGGTTGGCATGACCCGAGGGAATCTTCGCCGCAGACGTGGAGAATGCTTTTACTGTGGAGATCCTGACCATTGGATCAACCAGTGTCCTAAAAAGGTCCTCTCTGTCAAGGCCCTGAATTTTCTAAATGTAAGCTTTTGGTACCCATTACGATTTCTCTGGGAGTAGATAAATGGCCGGGTAAGGCCTTTATTGATTCTGGCTCAGCGGCTAGCTTTATTGACTCTGAGTATGCAGTAAGATTGGGTATTCCTATGTTTGCCTTACCAACTACTATCCATGTCATGGCTATAGATGCTACGCCTCTTATTGGTGGTACGGTGAGCTCATGTACCTCGGAGATTTCTCTAACCGTGGGTGTGTGCCACTCAGAGAGATGTTCCCTTTTAGTCCTGGAGAACCTACCGGCTGAGGTGGTACTAGGGTTACCTTGGCTCCGACTACATAACCCCACTATAGATTGGTCCAGTGGGGAGGTGGTGAGATGGGGGCCTAAGTGTGACTCGTGCTTGTCCGTGGTACAGGCTGGGGTCTCAGTAAAGTCTGATACCTTACCCACTGTTGTTAGGGAATATTCTGATGTATTAATGCCAGACCGCTTATACTAATTAAATTCTTTATTACAAAAAAAATCACAATTTAAATACATACATGAGGAGATCCCGGGTTCCATTAAATGTAAGTCCAAGAAATTCCCCCCACTATCATTATGTCCAGCAGTTGACCTGTTTGTGAAACTCGTTTCTAAAGAATTTGAGAGTATGGCAATGTTTACCCCAAAGGATAATCTGTCAAGAGCTCAACGGCTTAGTCTGAAGAACCTTGGCAGATTAAAAGATGTCGTGTTTAAACCTTCCGACAAGGGTGGTAACATCGTGGTATGGCCCCATAACCTATATGAACGTGAGGCCCACAGACAACTAAGGGAGAGAGAATGCTACAAGAAGCTGACTTTTAATCCATTACAGGCATTTGAGAAAAATCTCTGCGTAATTTTAGGGAAAGCGGTTGACAACCAAGTAATATCTAAGGCCCTATATGATGCTCTAATTGTAAAGGAACCGGTGGTACCTACTCTGTATCTGCTACCCAAAATTCATAAAAATCCAAAAATACCACCCGGAAGGCCAATTATTTCAGGCCAGGGTAGCCTGACAGAGAAAGTAGGACGATATCTAGATTCCCAGTTAAAAAACCTGGTAGCCAGCCTTCCGTCATATATCAAGGATACGACCGATTTCCTACGGAAGATCGATGGTATCCATCTAGGGGATGACACATTTATGGTGACCTGTGACGTTGAGTCACTGTACACTAGCATCAGACACATGGATGGAATTCAGGCAGTGGATTTCTTTCTTGTACAAGAAAATCTGGAGGCCAATCGTAGAGGGTTCCTTCTGGAGCTTCTATCTTTTGTCCTGACGCACAACTTCTTCTCCTTTGGAGGGTCCTTCTACCTGCAGCTCCAGGGGACTGCGATAGGGGGGCCTGGTGCGCCGTCGTACGCAAATTTGTTCCTGGGGCTGTGGGAGAGGGACCTCTTCCTGTCAGATCGATACATGTCGATGGACCGTGCCATTTTTTGGGTGCGGTACATCGACGATGTATTCCTGATCTGGCAGGGGAGCACCGAGGAGCTAGAGGAATTTTTTTATAACAACTGCAAGAATATTAAATTAACATATAAATACAGCAAGGAATCCATTGAATTCTTGGATGTGCAGTTGGAAAAAGGTACTGATGGGTGTATAGTGACGAACATTTTCAGGAAACCAACAGCAGTGAATTCATACTTACATGCTTCTTCATCACATCCTCCACAGATGGATAACTCAATTCCGACAGGGCAATATTTACGGGCCCGGAGAATATGCTCGACGGACGAAATATTTGAACAACAAGCTGAAGTGTTAAAGGAGAGATTTACTAGCCGTGGATACAGTCAACGTGCAATTAAAAAGGCCTACAGGAGAGAAAAGACATGCTCCAGACAGGACTTGCTATTCTCTGGAGATCAAAGGACCAATGACAGCAGGACACGATATATTACAGGATACCATGGAAGATGGATGGAGATGAAAGATGCCCTGAGAAGATCGTGGCCTATATTGTTGACTGATCCCATCCTGACAAAATATATAGCACCATATCCTATGGTAACAGCCAGACGATCTAAAAATCTAAAAGACCATCTTGTACGTAGCCTGTTTGTAAAACAAAATCAACCACTATTTCCAGGAATGGGAAAGCCCAAGTGGGGTTTTGTCCCATGTGGGAAATGCATAGCATGCCCAAATATGGAGAGGGCGACCTCTTTTGATGACACAACCAATACGAAAACCTTTAAAATAACACAATGTCTCACATGCACGAGTACTGCAGTCGTGTATTACGCGAAATGTTCTTGCCCAAAAATTTATGTGGGTTTAACAAGAGAACTGAAGGTGAGAGACATAATGGCAGCAACCGGTGAAGAAGATCCGTGTAATTTAAAACCAGTTGCGAGACACTTCAAGGCATATCACGACTGCAATCCCGTGCATTTGAAGGTGCGGGCGATTGATTGTGTCATGAAAAATATCAGGGGCGGCAATATAACAAAAAGATTGGGACAACTCGAGTGTAAGTGGATTTGGAAACTAAATACACTGCACCCGGGTGGCCTAAATGAGTCCACTGGCTTCTCCTCTTTTTTGTAGGCTCAATGGGTCATACGGGTCTCCACACCCAAAAGTTTTTTTTCTGTGTAATTTTAATTATGTTTTAACTAACTTTTACCCCTTATCTTCTAGGGTCATCACTGATTTGACTTTATGTCCCCACCTCGTGATTCTCAATCCGCATGCTTGATGCATGCGCATTGGGGAATATGATGTGGTGATATGATTATATAATGAGAGTAGAGTATAAGATAGGCCTAATGCAGAATATATACTGACAATAGTTTGGCTAATATGGTCCTGATTCGAAGGCCTATGCCTTTGCAACTCCCCCCTACACTCCTTTCCCCTCCCCTTTCCCTTTTTATCCCCCCCCTTCTTCCTCCTTCTGTCTTTCTTTCCTCTTTCCCTTCCCTCTCACCTCGTCCCTGCACTCCCTCATCTATTTATTTTAATGTAATATGGTGTGTGGATAGAATATATGAGTTTTTCTTGTGAGGCATTGTATTTTTAATGATTTATACAATGCTGTAACGCACTTATGCACTTTAACATGGTATGACCACCAATGTATAACAATGGGCACATAATATGATTATCACAGTCATTAATGAAATTATGAATTGTAGCACACGTAATTAAGGTACATGTATATATATATTTCATTTGAATATTTTTTCTGACTTGCAACAATTTGGTTTACACTGTGGAATAAACTACAAGAGATATATATGTGGATATAATAATCACGTATTAATTTATAGATGTTTTCACATGCATGTTTTGCTTTTTGTTTTCATGGGGGATATGGGTGACCTATCCTCATGGACCATATCTGAATTTATAATATGTTTCTGCATTTACTCTTATCTCTTTACTTTATATCTAGACTAAGGTGGCCACCGATCTATCTATCTTTCCTGTATATTCCTATATACTCCTATGATCTTATTAATCTTATGTATTTGTGTCCCTTCACTATATGAGTACGATAATACAACCGTCCAGCAGTTTTTTTGAATTACATACAACAAGTCAGGATGACATCGCGGGGCTGCGACAATTTTGTGCGCGTTCAAGTGACGTCATCCGGATCATGTGACTATACGAGGATCAGATGATTCAAACAAGTCACGTGCTCCTCTGGATGCCGCCATTCAGTGTCGTAAATCAGTTCCGGCGCAATCGCGGTGACGAATAAACCAGCAAGCAACTGGTATGTAGTGATTGGTTGACACCCATATATAAACCATGTCTCCCAGTGATGACGCTACCCCCAGACGAAGGTATACGCCGAAACGCGCGTTGGGGTTGGCGCCATCCTGGAGGAGACACAGTATGGGTAATTGTCCTATGTTCCTGTTTTCATTGAATCCTCACATATGCACTTTAGTGAATAATCATGTTGGATGAACAAGGACTTGCGTCCACTGTATGTTTCCTCCAGTGATGTCGTTTTTTATCTCCTGCACCAATTCTTTTAATCATGTATGTATTTAAATTGTGATTTTTTGTAATAAAGAATTTAATTTGTATAAGCGGACTGGCATTTTCTATGTAGGTTATGTATTTAGTATTATTATTGACAAAGGCTTGGTTATTACTTGAATAAGTAATCATCCCATGGTTGGGGTATATTATCGGATGTTGCCTGTATTTATAGTGGGGAGTGAGGGTCATGTGACGTGGCCAGCGTCACATGACCGACAGACCAACCAGTCGAGCACCGAGTGATCAGCTCGGCGATCAAGGCAGACTTAGGAGCAGGGAGCCACCCAGCTAGCAAAGCCACCCTGGGAACGAGGTCAAACACAGATCCTCGCTCCCGAAGCTAAGCAGCAGGTCTGCGGCTAATGGGGGACCGAGTGCACCTTCGGAACCCCGTTACAGTACCCCCCCTTTTACGAGGGGCCACCGGACCGAGACTTCAGGCGATGGCCTTTCAGGGTGTTCTAAATTAAATTTTCGAATAAGTCTAGGAGCATGGACCTCCCTGGCAGGTACCCAAGATCTCTCTTCAGGTCCATACCCCTTCCAGTGAATCAGATACTGCAAGGAATTACGCACCTTCCTGACATCCACTATTTTAGACACCACATACTCGACAGCATCATTAACAAGAACCGGCGGAGGCGAGGCTTTCGATGGTACTACCGGTTCAAAATATTTTTTAAGTAGAGATTTATGGAACACATTATGAATGTGGAATGACTCGGGCAGCTCCAACCTAAATGATACCGGGTTAATCACCTCCGTGATATTATATGGTCCAATAAAACGAGGAGCAAACTTTTTAGAATCTACCTTAAGAGAGAGATTCTTGGAGGACAACCATACCTTATACCCAACCTGAAAATTCACCCCCCTTGATTGTCTCCTATTGGCCTTGAGTTTCTGAGAACTTTGAGCCTTTTCTAAGTTCGATTGAACCCGGGCCCAAACTGTGCACAGTTCAGAGGAGAATCTATCCGCCTCAGGGTTAGAGGAGGAGAAGGATGACCCAGAATGAAAACGGGGATGGGCACCATGGTTACAAAAGAAAGGTGAAACCCCAGCAGAAGAATTGACACGGTTATTCAAAGCAAATTCAGCCAATGGAAGAAATTTCACCCATAATTGCTGGTCCTCAGCAACATACAACCTCAAGAATTGTTCCACAGACTGATTAAGGCGTTCAGTCTGCCCATTACTCTCAGGGTGGTAGGCAGAGGAAAAAGACAATGAAATTTGACATTTTTGACAGAAGGCCCTCCAGAATTTGGACACAAACTGCACACCCCTGTCAGAAACAATATTTTCCGGGATACCATGTAATCGAACAATTTCTTTCACAAAAATAGACGCCAGGGTTTTGGCATTCGGGAGTTTAGACAGGGGAATGAAATGGACCATCTTGCTAAACCTATCGACCACTACCCAAACTACAGTCTTACCCTTCGCCGGCGGTAAGTCGGTTATAAAGTCCATCGAGATATGGGACCAGGGTCTACTGGGAATGGGTAGGGGTCGTAGGTTACCAGCAGGGCAAGTCCTAGGTGTCTTGGACCTGGCACAAACCTCACAGGCTGACACGTAGGACTTGACATCCCTAGTTAGAGTGGGCCACCAATAAGATCTGGAAATGAAATTGTACGGGAACAAACAACTTATCTGTTGGGGTGGATACCAGTGCCAGATGTTGTTCAGAACTAATGCGAGCCGAGATATCCTGGGTAAGAGCTGCTATGAAGATTTTTGCTGGTAGGATGGATTCAGGTGGTACCTCAGTAGGTTGAAAAGCATGGAAGCTCTGAGATAATGCGTCTGCCTTCACATTTTTACTTCCCGCCCTGAACGTAATTGTCACGGCGGGCGTGCACTCAGAATCACAGAAAACCCACCAACCAGGCTCTGGGCGAGAGACAGGGGAAGGGTCACCTCCTAGATAATCCCTGACCTCTTTCCCTCCACTGCTCAGCCCACCTGCAGACCTTTAAGGTAGGTGTGAGGTGTCCCCGTGCCTGGGCTAACAAAACCCTAACTTCCCTGAGATGGTGAAGAGTGGAAATAGGAGCAGCCTGCTCGCACAGAACCTGGATGGAAGAGATGACACAAAACAACTAAACCAGAAATCACACTTATCTCTCTGAGCTGGAACAGACAGAAAACCTTCCTTCCTAGCTTCCAAGACCACAATGATTTGTATAATCCGCTCACAGCACTGGGCTGATGAGCTATTTAAACTAATGACTCCACCCAGTGCACCTGATGAGAGGCGGATCCAGCACGGCTCCAAAACAAACACTAAACTCGTGCTGCAATCCTGGCCGACCTCCGCACATCGTCAGAGTGGGGCATGACAGTACCCCCCCTTCTACGGGTGACCTCCGGACGCCCCGGACCAACCTTATCCGGATGGGACCTTTGAAAAGCCCTCACCAGTCGGTCGGCGTTGACATCCACCGCCGGAACCCACATCCTCTCCTCAGGACCGTATCCCCTCCAGTGCACCAGGTACTGAAGGGAACCCCGAAGAACTCTCGAGTCGAGAATCCTGGAGATCTCAAACTCCAAGTTTCCCTCGACCAGAACAGGAGGAACAGGCAATGGCGATGGTTCCACCGGTCTCACGTATTTTTTTAGTAAAGACCTGTGGAACACATCATGGATCCTCCAAGTCTGCGGAAGATCAAGCCGAAACGCCACAGGATTGATCACCGCAGAAATTTTATACGGACCAATAAATCTAGGACCCAGTTTCCAAGATGGCACTCTCAATTTGATATTCTTAGTGGACAACCACACCAGATCACCCACACACAGGTCCGGACCAGTCACACGTCTCTTGTCAGCCATTTGTTTATACCTCTCACCCATCCTCTCCAAATTCCCTTGAATCCTCCGCCAGATGGAGGATAAGGCAGAAGAGAATCTCTCCTCCTCTGGCATCCCAGAGGAACCAGACCCAGAAAAGGTACCAAATTGAGGATGGAAACAGTATGCGCCAAGAAATGGCGACTTACCCGTGGACTCCTGCCTACGGTTATTCAACGCAAATTCTGGTAAGGAAAAGAATGAGGACCAGTCCTCCTGATTCTCAGCCACAAAGCACCTCAAGTAGGTCTCCAGGTTTTTATTAGTATGCTCTGTCTGTCCATTCGACTGCGGATGAAAAGCCGAAGAGAATGAAAGTTGAATGCCAAGCCGAGAGCAGAACGCCCTCCAAAACCTGGAGACAAACTGCGTGCCCCTATCAGAGACCACGTCTAAAGGAATACCATGCAATTTCACAATATTATCCACAAATATCTGCGCAAGAGTCTTAGCGTTAGGCAGACTTGTTAGTGGTATAAAGTGAGCCATTTTACTGAAACGGTCAACTACCATCAAAATCACTGTTCTCCTGGAGGAACTCGGCAGATCCGTAATAAAGTCCATAGACAAATGCCTCCAAGGACGAGACAGAATTGACAATGGAAGAAGCGAACCAGGCGGTCGAGTATGAGCAACCTTTGACCGAGCGCAGGTTTCACAAGCTGTCACGTAATTCTCAATGCTCTTACGTAACCCTGGCTACCAGAACCTCCGGGATACTAGATCACAGGTGGACTTACCACCAGGATGCCCAGCGAGAACAGTATCGTGATGTTCCTTGAACACGTATCATAGACCCTCAGGAACAAACAACCTCCCTGGGGGACAAGAACCAGGAGCCCCCTCCTGGGCTCCCAACACCTCCATCTCCAATACAGGGTACAGAGCGGATACCACCACCCCATCCGCCAAAATCGGAGCAGGATCTTCTGAATCACCTCCCCCAGGAAAGCTGCGAGACAAGGCATCTGCCTTGACGTTCTTGACCCCTGGGCGAAAGGTAACCACAAAATTGAACCTGACCTTTCAGGTCAATTTTGGAAAACCAGGTTGCCCCCAGAACCTGGTTAAATAAATCCGGAATCAATGGGAGGGAGTATCTATTCTGGACAGTGATTTTATTTAATCTCCGGTAATCAATACATGGCCTAAGACCACCATCTTTTTTCTTAACAAAGAAAAACCCTGCTCCCATAGGAGAGACAGAAGGTCTAATATGCCCTTTACCAAGGCTCTCCTTAATATAATCTTCCATGGCCTTGCGTTCGGGCCCTGAAAGATTATAAATTCGTCCCTTAGGAAACTTGTGATATCAGAGGACATTACAGGAGGAGGTAGGAGAGGAGAGGACTACAACTCCCAGCATGTCCAGCCTGTTATTATGTGACATCAGAGGACATTACAGGAGGAGGGAGGAGAGGACTACAACTCCCAGCATGTCCAGCCTGTTATTATGTGATATCAGAGGACATTACAGGAGGAGGTAGGAGAGGACTACAACTCCCAGCATGTCCAGCCTGGTATTATGTGATATCAGAGGACATTACAGGAGGAGGTAGGAGAGGACTACAACTCCCAGCATGTCCAGCCTGTTATTATGTGATATCAGAGGACATTACAGGAGGAGGTAGGAGAGGACTACAACTCCCAGCATGTCCAGCCTGTTATTATGTGACATCAGAGGACATTACAGGAAGAGGTAGGAGAGGACTACAACTCCCAGCATGTCCAGCCTGTTATGTGATATCAGAGGACATTACAGGAGGGAGGAGAGGACTACAACTCCCAGCATGTCCAGCCTGTTATTATGTGATATCAGAGGACATTACAGGAGGAGGTAGGAGAGGACTACAACTCCCAGCATGTCCAGCCTGTTATTATGTGATATCAGAGGACATTACAGGAGGAGGTAGGAGAGGACTACAACTCCCAGCATGTCCAGCCTGTTATTATGTGATATCAGAGGACATTACAGGAGGAGGTAGGAGAGGACTACAACTCCCAGCATGTCCAGCCTGTTATTATGTGATATCAGAGGACATTACAGGAGGAGGTAGGAGAGGACTACAACTCCCAGCATGTCCAGCCTGTTATTATGTGATATCAGAGGACATTACAGGAGGAGGTAGGAGAGGACTACAACTCCCAGCATGTCCAGCCTGTTATTATGTGATATCAGAGGACATTACAGGAGGAGGGAGGAGAGGACTACAACTCCCAGCATGTCCAGCCTGTTACTATGTGATATCAGAGGACATTACAGGAGGAGGTAGGAGAGGACTACAACTCCCAGCATGTCCAGACCGTTATTATGTGATATCAGAGGACATTACAGGAGGAGGGAGGAGAGGACTACAACTCCCAGCATGTCCAGCCTGTTACTATGTGATATCAGAGGACATTACAGGAGAAGGGAGGAGAGGACTACAACTCCCAGCATGTCCAGCCTGTTATTATGTGATATCAGAGGACATTACAGGAGGAGGTAGGAGAGGACTACAACTCCCAGCATGTCCAGCCTGTTATTATGTGATATCAGAGGACATTACAGGGGGAAGGATGAGGAGAGGACTACAACTCCCAGCATGTCCAGCCTGTTATTATGTGATATCAGAGGTCATTACAGGAGGAGGTAGGAGAGGACTACAACTCCCAGCATGTCCAGCCTGTTATTATGTGATATCAGAGGACATTACAGGAGGAGGGAGGAGAGGACTACAACTCCCAGCATGTCCAGCCTGTTATTATGTGATATCAGAGGACATTACAGGAGGAGGTAGGAGAGGACTACAACTCCCAGCATGTCCAGCCTGTTATTATGTGATATCAGAGGACATTACAGGAGGAGGTAGGAGAGGACTACAACTCCCAGCATGTCCAGCCTGTTATTATGTGATATCAGAGGACATTACAGGAGGGAGGAGAGGACTACAACTCCCAGCATGTCCAGCCCGTTATTATGTGATATCAGAGGACATTACAGGAGGAGGTAGGAGAGGACTACAACTCCCAGCATGTCCAGCCTGTTATTATGTGATATCAGAGGACATTACAGGAGGAGGTAGAAGAGGACTACAACTCCCAGCATGTCCAGCCTGTTATTATGTGATATCAGAGGACATTACAGGAGGAGGTAGGAGAGGACTACAACTCCCAGCATGTCCAGCCTGTTATTATGTGATATCAGAGGACATTACAGGAGGAGGTAGGAGAGGACTACAACTCCCAGCATGTCCAGCCTGTTATTATGTGATATCAGAGGACATTACAGGAGGAGGTAGGAGAGGACTACAACTCCCAGCATGTCCAGCCTGTTATTATGTGATATCAGAGGACATTACAGGAGGAGGTAGGAGAGGACTACAACTCCCAGCATGTCCAGCCTGTTATTATGTGATATCAGAGGACATTACAGCAGGAGGTAGGAGAGGACTACAACTCCCAGCATGTCCAGCCTGTTATTATGTGATATCAGAGGACATTACAGGAGGAGGTAGGAGAGGACTACAACTCCCAGCATGTCCAGCCTGTTACTATGTGATATCAGAGGACATTACAGGAGGAGGTAGGAGAGGACTACAACTCCCAGCATGTCCAGCCTGTTATTATGTGATATCAGAGGACATTACAGGAGGAGGTAGGAGAGGACTACAACTCCCAGCATGTCCAGCCTGTTATTATGTGATATCAGAGGACATTACAGGAGGAGGTAGGAGAGGACTACAACTCCCAGCATGTCCAGCCTGTTATTATGTGATATCAGAGGACATTACAGGAGGAGGTAGGAGAGGACTACAACTCCCAGCATGTCCAGCCTGTTATTATGTGATATCAGAGGACATTACAGGAGGAGGTAGGAGAGGACTACAACTCCCAGCATGTCCAGCCTGTTATTATGTGATATCAGAGGACATTACAGGAGGTAGGAGAGGACTACAACTCCCAGCATGTCCAGCCTGTTATTATGTGATATCAGAGGACATTACAGGAGGTAGGAGAGGACTACAACTCCCAGCATGTCCAGCCTGTTATTATGTGATATCAGAGGACATTACAGGAGGAGGTAGGAGAGGACTACAACTCCCAGCATGTCCAGCCTGTTATTATGTGATACCAGAGGACATTACAGGAGGAGGTAGGAGAGGACTACAACTCCCAGCATGTCCAGCCTGTTATTATGTGATATCAGAGGACATTACAGGAGGAGGTAGGAGAGGACTACAACTCCCAGCATGTCCAGCCTGTTATTATGTGATACCAGGGGACATTACAGGAGGAGGTAGGAGAGGACTACAACTCCCAGCATGTCCAGCCTGTTATTATGTGATATCAGAGGACATTACAGGAGGAGGTAGGAGAGGACTACAACTCCCAGCATGTCCAGCCTGTTATTATGTGATATCAGAGGACATTACAGGAGGAGGTAGGAGAGGACTACAACTCCCAGCATGTCCAGCCTGTTATTATGTGATATCAGAGGACATTACAGGAGGAGGTAGGAGAGGACTACAACTCCCAGCATGTCCAGCCTGTTATTATGTGATATCAGAGGACATTACAGCAGGAGGTAGGAGAGGACTACAACTCCCAGCATGTCCAGCCTGTTATTATGTGATATCAGAGGACATTACAGGAGGAGGTAGGAGAGGACTACAACTCCCAGCATGTCCAGCCTGTTACTATGTGATATCAGAGGACATTACAGGAGGAGGTAGGAGAGGACTACAACTCCCAGCATGTCCAGCCTGTTATTATGTGATATCAGAGGACATTACAGGAGGAGGTAGAAGAGAGGACTCCATTTCTTTTTTTTTTACTTCATCCAAAGCTCCGCCCCCTGCACTGATCACATGACGGTGACATCATCACAGGTCCTTCTCTACCACTTCTCTCCACTGCTGAGCTCCGCCCCCTGCACTGGTCACATGACAGTGACGTCATCCCAGGTCCTTCAGCTCTTGCAGTGCAGCAGATACAGAGCAGGTCCTGGTCGGTAGTCACTGCTGTGGTGTCTGGAGCCTCTTCTTCTCTCTGGTATCAGCCATTTCTCCAGAATCCCCCTTTATCCCCGATGCTGGGGGCTCTGAGAAGCGGGGTCTCTCCAGGAGCAGTAAGTGCGGTTCTGGATCTCACTAATGCTCTTGTCCCTGGAGGATTTCCAGCCTCTCCTCTCCTCATAAAGGCGCCTGCAGTACTAGAAGCCTCCAGCTCCTCCAGGTCTCTCCTCTTCTCCTGAATGACCACCAAGGATGGACAGGAAGGAGATCAGCAGAAGAATATTAGACCTCACCTTGGAGATCATCTCCCTGCTGAGCGGAGAGGTAAACTTTTCTAGATTTCTCTCCTCTTTATTGTATTCTGTAACAAGTCAGACATCGGGAAGGAGAATCCATCATAGGAAGTGATAGGAAGAGTCCAGGGTCCTGGAGAACGGCCTCCAGACCTTCCAAGTGATGGAGAACCTGAAGATCAGCCACCAGTATGGTCAGTGATGGATCATGGAGACCAATAGTCATGTTGTAGGAGCCATGAGAAGGTAAGTAGGCACGTTGTACCCAGGAGGAGAGGAAGCAGAGGAGGAGATGGCCGGAGTGTGGCCTGGAGGGAGGATTTCTACCACTAGTCTGACATCTAGATGATACTGGACTATAACAAGGAGGCCTCCACTACGTCTAGATGATACTGGACTATAACCGTAGATCCAGATTCAGGAAGGAATTTCTTTCCCTAAGTGTCTCTCTCCATCCACAGGATTTCACCATAGTGAAGAAGACACCGGGAGGGACTCCCATCATCCATGAGTCAGGAGGGTGGAGCAGGACCCCCATCACTGAGCCTCCCCCCCTGATACATGAGCAGAAGATCCTGGAACTCACCCACAAGATGATGGAGCTGCTGACTGGAGAGGTGACACTGCTGGGAATGCTGGGAAATTCTCCAGTAACAGCACTGGAGGGGTCTGGGTGATGACGGTGTCATTGTGTTGTCAGGTTCCTGTAAGGTGTCAGGATGTGGCGGTCTATTTCTCCATGGAGGAGTGGGAGCATGTAGAAGGACACAAGGATCTGTACAAGGAGGCCATGATGGAGGCTCCCCGGCCTCTGACATCACCAGGTAAGAAGAGACGAGGTGAGAAGAGGCCGTGTTAGAGCCTCAGTCCGGTCATGTGCAGTGTGTACACGCGTGTAATGACATGTAATGTAGGAACGGGGTAAGAGGAGATCTTCCTGATTATAAAGGTCTAAGGGTCACATAGATTAAATATCATCTGATCATCACATAAACACTCATTGATATAAAGATACCGCAACCAGAAATGTCGGATTACTATAAACTCGTCCCACAGTTCTGTGTCGGGCAGACATGTAAATGATCACAGGTGCGGTCTGATTAGACACTGGGTCTTGCCACAATAGGACATAAAAGTGCTTCCCCCACTGTCCTTTAAAAAATGCTTGCAGAGGCTACTTTTGGGTAGTGTACATGCCTCTACAATGCTCTCAAAGACAATTTGCCCAGTTGACAGACTTTGAGAGGGGAACATCATTGGAGGAGGGTGGATGGTTGTTTTGCCATCTCGGCCGTCCTGACCCCGCTGTTAGGAAGTGTTGAGAGCAGTGGTTTCCGGAGGGCGCACACATAGCGACCAGGCTCCGGTCGGCCCAGACAGACATTTATAGAGAGGATTGTTTGATCTACCAACAAGCTTGAGCAGCTCCCACAGTTTAGTTGTGCACCATCCAGACACAGGTGGCCTCTTCATTACACCCTCTGTCTCTGTCCGGACCATTTCTAAATATTTAGTAGTAGGAAATGTGGTGTCACTGCGTCCATTACATGTCCTACCATTGACAGCCAGTCACCGTCACCTTCATCTTCAGTGGTGTCTTGAACAAGAAACCTGGACTGCTACGGACTGGACCTCTCCTTTAGTGATTAATCCAGGTTCTGTTTGGGATCTGAGGAAGGTTGGGTTGGAGTATGGAGGCCTCATGGTGAGCACTTCAATCCTGCTTGTACTGTGGAGCCACACACTGCCCCCACTGCAGTCTGATCATCGGGGAAGCCATCACATATGACAGTCGTGACCCATAGTAGTGATACAAGGACACTAACAGCTCAGTGATATGTGCAGGACATCCTGCCACCACATGGGCTCCTCTCATGGCAGGGCTGACAAATGGCATTTTTAGCAGGATAATGCTCGGCATACGGATCTTATACACCTCCATGCCCAAACATATCTCATCTTGTATCCAGGCCAGAGGCCGTATCTCATCTTGTATCCAGGCTAAAGGCCGTATCTCATCTTGTATCCAGGCTAAAGGCCGTATCTCATCTTGTATCCAGGCTAGAGGCGCCACCCAGGGTCCTAGAGCCTCCTTTTTTATTTATCCTTTTTCCTCTAATATTGGAGTCACTTACATTTCTCATCGTTACAGTCACACATAGAAAGCTTCTTCCCAACATCTCCTTCTCAGAGCGGATCTTTTTGGTAATAAGTGTATATAATATAGTCACTGTGTTATCTCTTGTAGATACCGACTCCAGGAGGAGAAATCCCCCCGAGAGATGTTCCCGTCCTCTGTATTCCCAGGACTGTCCAGAGGAGAAGCCCCCAGAGAACCCTCAGGTAGATGGAGCTGAGCCCTATACACATCTATATAGAGGGGTCCTGCAGTCATAGAGGGGTCATAGATGGTGGGGGTCTCTTATGTGGATCTGTTAGATTTCCCACCTGTCTGCTGTATTGTACTGAATTGTTACAGATGACAAATCAGGGGGAAGATGTGACTGATATTAAAGTGGAGGATGAAGAAGAGCGGATGATGGGCGATCCCCCGTGTAAGAGTGAGGTGGAGGAGGACATTCCAGTCCATGTGACCACAGGTATGGAGTAATGAATGGAGGAAAGGAATTGGGAGTGATGTGTGTTATCCTCAGCTAGGTCTTATCAGATGCCGGGTATTACGTAGGACATTACTTTCACTCTATAATCCCGTCCTGGCACAAAAATGGTTGAACTGTTTAAAAATAAAATTATAAACGTAAAGCCTGAAACAATGAAGTTTATGTGATTAACCTGATGAGTGGTAAAAACCAACAGACTGAGAGAGGGTAGAAATATTGGGATCAGAAGGATCTACTATCCTGTGTGGAGACTCTTCAGATCAGGTGGATTGAACCCAAGCGGTATGTAGGTGATATAACAGGGCCCACACTTGGACAGGAAGTGGTCGTCAGGGTCAGAGGTCATCCAGCAGGAAAATTTACCTGCTTTTTAGTACAAAAATTTGTACCAGACCACTTCCAGATTTTCCAGAAACGTGAAATATTATCAGTTTTTTTATTACAATCTATAAATGGAGAGAAACAGAGCTGGATCGCACATCCACAAGCTATGCTTTGATCTAATAACCTCGCTTCTCAGCGCAATATTCAGTGTACTGCCCCCTATACTGGATGCTTATGCAAGAGGCATTAGTGTAAATTTTGATCAAAAGGCATAAGCCCACTCACCGCGTCAAGGTTGCCTCTTTGAGTGAGACCTACTCTAAACTTGGCACAACGACCTCTGAATTTGTTAGATGTATCCTTTCCTATGGGGAGGGGGGCACTTCAGTTATTTTCTCTTGTATCTAATTTTATATCATGTCTATTTCTGCCTACTTATTAATCATGTATGTTTGTAATTAATTTAATAAAGATTATTTTGATATATTTAAAATAGCAGTATTCCAGGCTGTTTCTTTTTGGTTCAGGTAGTGATATTGGGTCCATGGATGATAATTTATATATAAGGAGAGGTGTTTGTAGGTTATTCATAAGGAGACATTACTCTGATTGCATATCCATTCCTTCTCGTTACAGATCTAGCATATAATCCACCTAATCAAGAGGAACCTTCTCCTGAGCTATCACAGATTGTTACTACAAGTACTGGGAAGAAAGGGGGTGCAAAGTTTCAATGTGGGGAATGTGGGAAACAGTTTAGATATAGTGCAGGTCTTTCTGTACACAGAAGATGTCACACAGGAGAGAAGCCATATTCATGTTCAGAATGTGGGAAATGTTTTAGACACAAATCACATCTTGTGATACATGAGAAAAGACACACAGGAGAGAAGCCATATTCATGTTCAGAATGTGGGAAATTGTTTATAAGAAAAGCAGATCTTTTCTATCATGAGCGAGTTCACACAGGAGAGAAGCCATATTCATGTTCAGAATGCGGGAAATGCTTTAGAAGCAAATCGGAACTTGTTGTACATCACAGAATTCACACAGGAGTGAAGCCATATTTTTGTTCAGAATGTGGGAAATGTTTTAGATATGTATCAAATCTTGTGAATCATAAGAGAGTTCACACAGGGGAGAAGCCGTATTCATGTTCAGAGTGTGGAAAATGTTTTACAAAGAAAGTGTATCTTGTTATACATGAGAGAATTCACACAGGAGAGAAGCTATATTCATGTTCACAATGTGGTAAAGGCTTTATAAAGAAATCATGTCTTGTTACACATAAGGTAATTCACACTAAAGAGAAGCTATATTCATGTTCAGATTGTGGCAAATGCTTTACATATAAATCAGAGTTTTTAAGCCACAAGAGAATTCACACAGGAGAAAAGCCATATCCATGTACAGTATGTGGGAAATGCTTTAAAAGTAAATCAAATCTTGTTAAACATGAAAGACTTCACACAGAAGAGAAGCCATATTCATGTTCTAATTGTGGGAAATGTTTTGCAACTAAATCAGATCTTTTAAAACATGAAAGAATTCACACGGGAGAGAAGCCATATTCATGTTCTAATTGTGGGAAATGTTTTACAACTAAATCAGAGCTTTTAAAACATGAAATAATTCACACGGGAGAGAAGCCATATTCATGTTCTAATTGTGAGAAATGTTTTGCAACTAAATCAGAGCTTTTAAAACATGAAAGAATTCACACGGGAGAGAAGCCGTATTCATGTTCTAATTGTGGGAAATGTTTTGCCACTAAATCAGAGCTTTTAAAACATGAAAGAATTCACACGGGAGAGAAGCCATATTCATGTTTAGAATGTGGGAAGTGTTTTAGAACTAAAACATATCTTGTTAACCATGAAAGAATTCATACAGGAGAGAAGCCGTATTCATGTTCTAATTGTGGGAAATGTTCTGCAACTAAATCAGATCTTTTAAAACATGAAAGAATTCACACAGGAGAGAAGCCATATTTATGTTCTAATTGTGGGAAATGTTTTGCAACTAAATCAGATCTTTTAAAACATGAAAGAATTCACACAGGAGAGAAGCCGTATACATGTTCAGAATGTGGGAAGTGTTTTAGAACCAAAACGTATCTTGTTAATCATGAAAGAATTCACACTGGAGAGAAGCCGTATTCATGTTCTAATTGTGGGAAATGTTTTGAAACTAAATCAGATCTTTTAAAACATGAAACAATTCACACAGGAGAGAAGCCGCATTCATGTTCTAATTGTGGGAAATGTTTTGCAACTAAATCAGATCTTTTAAAACATGAAAGAATTCACACGGAAGAGAAGCCATATTCATGTTCAGAATGTGGGAGGTGTTTTAAAACTAAAACATATCTTGTTAGACATGAGCGAAGTCACACAGGAGAGAAGCCGTATTCATGTTCAGAATGTGGGAAATGTTTTATATATAAATCCCATCTTGTTAGACATAAGCGTAGTCACACAGGAGAGAAGCCATTTTCATGTTCAGAATGTGGGAAATGCTTTACAAATAAATACAATCTTGTTCTACATCAGAGAAATCACACAGGGTAAAACCATTTTGATGATTTGTATAAGAATAATGGTTTACAAGGAAATTCATCACAGAACCATATTCTTGTTTGGAATGGGGGAAATGTTATAAGAGCGCAGTATGACTTCTATCTCATCAGGTTATTCACAGACAGTTCACAGGTCTGTTTACTGTCAGAGCAGTGAAGAAAATTGTTCCCATGGACCTTGCTTCTTCTTACTGTATTCATACCTCCACCCACACTGCAGGACAATGCAGAGGGACATAGTGTGAGGGGAAGGACAATCCATGGAGACTTTTATATAAAATATGTGGACATATCGATATTTGATGGCGATTGGTGCATTATATAAAGATAACGGTGATGGAAGAGACGTAAACAATAAACTGAATTTGCAGTAATGCTAACCTCTGAGCATGGTGGCTTCAGGGCCCTTTACACGGGTGAGAATCTAAAACATAATAGCTAATGACTGTTCATAGGAATGCTTATGAAGCGGTGTAAATGTACCGCTGATTACCCGATAAACAAGCATAATGGTCGTTCATCGGGTCATCCGATCGTTTGTGCATAAACAGAATCTGCTGCCGGGAAACGACGAGTCATTATGGGGAAGATCGATAGCATTAGTGATCACTCCTCCCCATACTCTGGAGGAGATCGCTGAATGTAAAGGCACTGGTCTCCTCCACCAGCAAGCAGCAGATTGTCGAGAAGGAACGCTTCCTTCCCAATAATCTTCTGCTTTGTCGTCCCATAGAAGGGACCTTTACTGATCAGCGCTGTTAGGCCTGTACTACACCAACAGATTTTCTGACCAATCATTGGTTAGCTGCCCATTTACACACACACACACATCTTTTGTTATACACACTATGACAGAGTGACTTGAGAAGTGGTGGATGGAGTATATATTTGTCCAAGGTTTCTCACTTCATGGTTTTATTAAGCAACCAGGATATGTGAATGGCAGCGATCTGCTGTTGTCTGTTAGGGTTTGTTAAAAACCTGCTTTCAGGGCCTGTTTTGCTGGAGTGGGGAGACAAGGGTGGGGCCCCCACTCCATCCGGACAGTCCGGGTCTTGGGCTGTACATATTAATTAGTATTCAGGAGCCCAGACACACCTTGCTTTCTCAGCCTGGGAACAGGTCATCTGCTTGGAGCCTGTGAGAGCACTTCAAGAGTTACGGCCTGATGTTGAGTTTGGTGCCCGGTATTAGGCCTGCACTGGGTCAGTGATGACCCGCTACCTAATCCCTTACAACACCAAGTATTGATCTGATTGGATAGAAATTGGTCAGATAATCTGTGGGTGTAATACATTACCTTGCAGCACTGGGTTCCTGGGTATTCATCTGACCAAGGACAACATCTGCATGGTTTGTATGTTCTCCCTGTGTTTGCGTGGGTTTCCGCTTTCCTCTCACAACCCAGAAACATATTCAGAAGTTAAAGGTTTTGGCCACCATTTTCAGAAATGTGCTGGAAACATACAGTTTACTAATACAATGTCTGTAGAACATCTTCTCCAAAGTCCTTATTATACTGCTGCCTCTAACTGGCCTCATTGCTTGTACAATTCTACCATCCTAAACCTGGCTACATTACCAGACCCACCCATCAATGGTCTTCATTGACTAACAGGATGTAAGAGACAGGCGAAAAAGATGACAGTGAAAAGGTGGCAAAAGTCTAGGCTAGACGTTTACACACTGTCACATTGGTATAGGGGAGATGGGATGGGGAAGAGAAAAGGGAAAAGAGGAGCAGGTGGACTGGTGTAGCGCCAGTCTCTAAATAATCAGTGGTCCCTTGATGATGGTAGCAGGGAATGACAGGTGGTGAAAATTTACCCGTGGGTGCCCAGTCAGATGGAAAATTATATATAAACCTATAGGGGCAAGTACCCAAATTACACGCATATAAATACAAGATGAGATGGACATACAGTACAGACCAAAAGTTTGGACACACCTTCTCATTCAAAGAGTTTTCTTTATTTTCATGACTATGAAGGCATCAAAACTATGAATTAACACATGTGGAATTATATACATAACAAACAAGTGTGAAACAACTGAAAATATGTCATATTCTAGGTTCTTCAAAGTAGCCACCTTTTGCTTTGATTACTGCTTTGCACACTCTTGGCATTCTCTTGATGAGCTTCAAGAGGTAGTCCCCTGAAATGGTCTTCCAACAGTCTTGAAGGAGTTCCCAGAGATGCTTAGCACTTGTTGGCCCTTTTGCCTTCACTCTGCGGTCCAGCTCACCCCAAACCATCTCGATTGGGTTCAGGTCCGGTGACTGTGGAGGCCAGGTCATCTGGTGCAGCACCCCATCACACTCCTTCATGGTCAAATAGCCCTTACTTTCAAAGTTTTCCCAATTTTTCAGCTGACTGACTGACCTTCATTTCTTAAAGTAATGATGGCCACTCGTTTTTCTTTACTTAGCTGCTTTTGTCTTGCCATAATACAAATTCTAACAGTCTATTCAGTAGGACTATCAGCTGTGTATCCACCTGACTTCTCCTCAACGCCACTGATGGTCCCAACCCCATTTATAAGGCAAGAAATCCCACTTATTAAGCCTGACAGGGCACACCTGTGAAGTGAAAACCATTTCAGGGGACTACCTCTTGAAGCTCATGAAGAGAATGCCAAGAGTGTGCAAAGCAGTAATCAAAGCAAAAGGTGGCTACTTTGAAGAACCTAGAATATGACATTTTCAGTTGTTTCACACTTGTTTGTTATGTACAGTTGTGGCCAAAAGTTTTGAGAATGACACAAATATTAGTTTTCACAAAGTTTTCTGCTAAACTGCTTTTAGATCTTTGTTTCAGTTGTTTCTGTGATGTAGTGAAATATAATTACACGCACTTCATATGTTTCAAAGGCTTTTATCGACAATTACATGACATTTATGCAAAGAGTCAGTATTTGCAGTGTTGGCCCTTCTTTTTCAGGACCTCTGCAATTCGACTGGGCATGCTCTGAATCAACTTCTGGGCCAATTCCTGACTGATAGCAACCCATTCTTTCATAATCACTTCTTGGAGTTTGTCAGAATTGGTGGGTTTTTGTTTGTCCACCCGCCTCTTGAGGATTGACCACAAGTTCTCAATGGGATTAAGATCTGGGGAGTTTCCAGGCCATGGACCCAAAATGTCAACGTTTTGGTCCCCGAGCCACTTAGTTATCACTTTTGCCTTATGGCACGGTGCTCCATCGTGCTGGAAAATGCATTGTTCTTCACCAAACTGTTGTTCGATTGTTGGAAGAAGTTGCTGTTGGAGGGTGTTTTGGTACCATTCTTTATTCATGGCTGTGTTTTTGGGCAAAATTGTGAGTGAGCCCACTCCCTTGGATGAGAAGCAACCCCACACATGAATGGTCTCAGGATGCTTTACTGTTGGCATGACACAGGACTGATGGTAGTGCTCACCTTTTCTTCTCCGGACAAGCCTTTTTCCAGATGCCCCAAACAATCGGAAAGCGGCTTCATCAGAGAATATGACTTTGCCCCAGTCCTCAGCAGTCCATTCACCATACTTTCTGCAGAAGATCAATCTGTCCCTGATGTTTTTTTTGGAGAGAAGTGGCTTCTTTGCTGCCCTTCTTGACACCAGGCCATCTTCCAAAAGTCTTCGCCTCACTGTGCGTGCAGATGCGCTCACACCTGCCTGCTGCCATTCCTGAGCAAGCTCTGCACTGGTGGCACTCCGATCCCGCAGCTGAATCCTTTTTAGGAGACGATCCTGGCGCTTGCTGGACTTTCTTGGACGCCCTGAAGCCTTCTTAACAAGAATTAAACCTCTTTCCTTGAAGTTCTTGATGATCCTATAAATTGTTGATTGAGGTGCAATCTTAGTAGCCACAATATCCTTGCCTGTGAAGCCATTTTTATGCAACGCAATGATGGCTGCACGTGTTTCTTTGCAGGTCACCATGGTTAACAATGGAAGAACAATGATTTCAAGCATCACCCTCCTTTTAACATGTCAAGTCTGCCATTTTAACCCAGTCTGACATAATGATCTCCAGCCTTGTGCTCGTCAACATTCTCACCTGAGTTAACAAGACGACTACTGAAATGATCTCAGCAGGTCCTTTAATGACAGCAATGAAATGCAGTGGAAAGGTTTTTTTGGGATTAAGTTCATTTTCATGGCAAAGAAGGACTATGCAATTCATCTGATCACTCTTCATAACATTCTGGAGTATATGCAAATTGCTATTATAAAAACTTAAGCAGCAACTATTCCAGTTTCCAATATTTATGTAATTCTCAAAACTTTTGGCCACGTATATAATTCCACATGTGTTAATTCATAGTTTTGATGCCTTCAGTGTGAATCTACAATTTTCATAGTCATGAAAATAAAGAAAAGTCTTTGAATGAGAAGGTGTGTCCAAACTTTTGGTCTGTACTGTACATGGGGAAACGGTAGTCCCTTCTGCTTAGATAAGCACCCAGGGGATTAGAAATGGTGGTCCCTTTGTTGGCATAATAGAAGCAGAAGCTTATAGAAACAAGAAGGTCTAAGAGAAATGAAAGGTAAATAATAAGTAAATAAAATAAATATCAACTCACTTCGCTGGGGTGTTGTCTCCAGGATAAAGCTCAAGACACCTGGGACGTTAAACCCCCCCGGCCAGGATCGCATGTAGCATGGTGGAGATTCACGGCAGCACACACATCCAGGGCTTCTGGTAAATCTCTTTTATTCAGTAATATGCGGCTCAACGCGTTTTGGGGGCTACTTGTACTAATACCCCCTTCCTCAGGAGCAGATAATATTTAAAAACAATAAAGAACATATTGATCAACAATGATATATAAATACACACCTATGCATAGGCTAATCTAATCAACGAAAAAATATATATAATAATAATAAAAAAAAATGTTTTCATAAAATATATATTATAGGAATTTTTTTTAAAACATAGGAAAAACCCAAATGGCCACAAAATGAGATGCCCTCACTTAAAACAGGAGTATATATACAACATGGAGTCTATATAGGTACAAAGGCTCCATATAGATACGCTTAGACATAGGCCCTCAAAATATGGTGTGTGGTGATTGTCTCGAGAGTACACAATGAAATGGATAATTGATAAATAAAGAGTGATTAAGTTGATGATAGATGATAAAAAATAGATGATAATAAAAAATGATACTGCTACAAAAAAGATATTATTATTAACCTCTTCAGGACACAGGGCGTACAGGTACACCCTGAAGTCCTGGTACTTAAGGACACAGGGCGTACCTGTACGCCCTGTGTATTTCTGATCACTGCCGCACGGCGGGTGGTGATCGGAAGCCGGTCCCTGCTCAAATCATTGAGCAGGCACCTCGGCTAAATGCGCGGGGGGGGGGTCCCGTGACCCCCCCATGTTGGCGATCGGCACAAACCGCAGGTCAATTCAGACCTGCGGTTTGCGGCTTTTCCTGCGGTTGCGGTGGCGGCGGGAGGAGGTGCCATCGGGTCCCCATGCGGCTGTAGGGGGGATCCGATGGCATGGAAGGAAGCGCAATGCCTAAGGAAGGCATCGTGCTGCCTTCCGGTGAAGAGCCTGTGAGATCCAGCCCCCTGGATCTCACAGGCCGGAAGCTGTATGAGTAATACTCACTGTATTACTCATACAGCCAATGCATTCCAATACAGAAGTATTGTAATGCGTTGTAAAGGATCAGACCCCCAAAAGTTCAAGTCCCAAAGTGGGACAAAAAATAAAGTGAAAAAAAAAGTTGAAAAAATAAAGTCCCCCCCCCCCCAAAAATTAAAAGTTTCAAGTAAAAATAAACAAAAACGTAATTTTCCCCAAATAAAGTTAAAAAAATTAGTAAAAAATAGGGGGAAAAAAAAATTGACATATTAGGTATCGCCGCGTGCGTATCGACCGGCTCTATAAACATATCACATGACCTAACCCCTCAGATGGACACCGTAAAAAAAAAAAAAAAAACTGTGCTAAATAAACCATTTTTGTCACCTTACATCACAAAAAGTTCAACAGCGAGCGATCAAAAAGGCGTTTGCCCACCAAAATAGTACCAATCTGTCACCTCATCCCGCAAAAAATGAGCCCCTACCTGAGACAATCGCCCAAAAAATAAAAAAAATATGGCTCAGAATATGGAGACACTAAAACATCATTTTTTTTGTTTTAAAAAAGCTGTTATTGTGTAAAACTTACATAAATAAAAAAAAGTATACATATTTGGTATCGCCGCGTTCGTATCGACCTTCTCTATAAAAATATCACTTGACCTAACCCTTCAGATGAACACCGTAAAAAATAAAAAATAAAAACTGTGCTAAATAAACAATTTTTTGTCACCTTTACATCACAAAAAGACAACCCCCAGCGAAGTGAGTTGATATTTATTTTATTTAGTTATTATTTACCTTTTATTTCTCTGAGACCTTGTTTTTATAAGCTTCTGCTTCTATGATCCCAACAAAGGGACCACCATAACTGAAAACACAGCTAGAAAAACTGCCATGAAAACCTACGTGTGATGCTAACGGGAGAGATAATCCACTGATAGAGATGTGGATATCATTCTTGATCAGTAAAGATGGCCCTCATATCCTCCAGCTCCGGACAACGCCTTATTTATTCAAGCAGGGAACAAAGCACGAAGGTTTCGCCTATCCAAGAGGACCCTCCTCCCAGATGTGTCACACATGATGTATTCTGTACTGATATTAATGTGAAGCCATTACAATATGGCGCTGGTCCCAAGATGTTTACACAGTTCACATACTAAAGTTTGTAAAATAATGCACAATGCTCAGACGCCAAGTGTTATCTTTTTTCCTGTTTTTATATTTTAGCCAATGAAACAATGTCACGAGCCTCAGTAGAGGAACGCCCTCTCTGATGATACATAAACGACTTAACTTCCTGTAATAAAACGATGACTGCTTTGACCCTGCCTGGTGTCAGTGTTGTTTCTTCCATGCATGTAAAATCCAGGATTAAGACAATTTGGAGCAGTAGAGCAAATATATTTGGCTCTGATTGAGAGCAGCTTTAACACCACTGCCGACATTTTCTTCTGTGGATAAAAAAAGCTCTGTGGTTTTACCTTTTTAGTAAATGATTGTAGAGTTAATGGGGGACATTTACTAAGCATGTTGCGCCAGAATTATGGCGTAAAATGTGCCAAAAAGGCATTTTAATTTGCACAAAATCAACTGTTTTCCTCATAAAGAAGGCATCACAGCACAAATGAGTTATAAATGTCAAAGTGGGCGGGGCTGACAAATTGGCGCATATTACAGTCAGTAAATTATCATTCAACAAAAACAAAACAATGACAAAAGTCACATTTTACAAGTGGCGTGCGCCTTGTGATATATGAGGTAACACAAATCACCACTTTTGATTTGTAAATGACGCCATTATTGATAAATGTCCCCCCAATGTGTTTTCTACTCAGTTCCTTCTTCTTTATCTTCTTCTATGAAGATCAGATATTGATGTCCCTATATTATAATAGACTAATTACACGCGGCGTCCTCACAGTAGTAGTCGGAGACCCTTCAGACCCCACAATCGTGTAGTACTGAAGGGGCTGAGAATGATGTAAGGAAACCTAAGACAACATGAGGCCATTCTAGTTGTGTTACCTCCACAGAACAGGGCCTACATAAAGGTTCCTGACACAGTCACCCCCATCATCATGCTCTGTACATTATGTGACATTGGATTGACAAGTATAAAAGATGGCAGAACCATAATAAAGATATTTGGATGACATTTTGGTACCTAAGACCGTGAAAGATATTTTCAACTGTTGAGCTTCAAGCTGTTTATGAAATATTGTGATCTCTCTTACCAGGGTGGATGAGACCTAACCACAGACCATTTAAACAGGCCTTGTAGCATGCATCTCACCTGCAGACAGTCACAGGTGATTGGCCCTCCTCAGAGCAGAGAGAACTGACTTAGCTTATTCAGAGGTGATGTTCAGAATCCAGGAGAACTACTTATTTATGGAAAGCTCCTAGTAGGCGTGAGGAGTCTTATAGTCCTGACAATGCTCTTCTGGGTTTCTGGGGAAAAGGATTTGCAAATTAGCTCTCCTTCCAAGAGCTATTATCCAAGTTATACTCCAATCTGTGGCATGTCAGATTGAAAGGAAAGGTTTTTTTTGCTACACGAAACCTAAAAAATTGGATAAAGTTATGTGGGGTGATTGTTTGATGCCTCCTGTTCATCGATGTGCCAGCTATCACCACTTGTCACAAACTGAGAGGGACAGAATCCTTGAACTGAGAGGCCTTAGTTTATCACTGCAGTAGACCTCTATGTGTCTAGTTGAGATGTCAGCACTGTTCAAAATTGTGTGTCCTGGTGGTTGTGAGGACAATGGCAAACTGGAATGACAGCAAGAGGTGCACAGAGGTAAACCTCTGCACAGATGGATCGTCTGATAAGAATGCCGCATAGTAATCAATGCTATACTGAAATTGGATGTCACATTTAGGGCGGCAAACAGTGTCTACACAAACCACGAGAAGGCTATGAGCCAGACGTCCAGCTATACGTATTTCATTGACCTTACGCCAACAAAGACTTGAGAGAAACAATATGAGCCCTAAGAGACCCCTGAGTGTCATACACAGATTTTGAGGCCAGTTGGAGCAATTTTGATTCAGGTTGAACTTATTTGTACTTGAATTACATTTTCTGACTGATTCATTCGAAACAGACCCAAAACGAATTTCAAGAAATTCGGTCATCTCTAAGGCTGAGACATTCTCAGGATCCATCTTTATCCCTCCAGTAGACATAATAGATGCCAAGAAAGGCAACACATAGCATTCAATTAGGAATTTCTCCAGTTTGGCATACAAATGATTGTTTCAAAGTCAGAGTAGCACTGAACAAACCTGTAGACGGCGAGTGTCCAAATCACTCTTTAGGTCGTTCTGTGCACAGAAGGAGGGGAATGGCAGTGTTTAGGATGCACATAAGCTGTTGTCACGACAAGTGGGGATAAGAGGAACACCAAGTAAACAGACTAGGCCCCAAAGCTAGGGAGGAGGGAATGGTAACCTCCTAACAATCCCTGAGCCTCTCCCTGACTGCTGACAGTATGAGCAAGTCCTGATGGTGAATGAACTCATACGCTGGAACCTAAGCCCTGCTGACACTGTAGCAAACCCTAACTTAGGGAGTGGGGAATGAGACAGCCAGTACCTTCCACCGTGAAGGGACCAGCGTCTCCCTGAGACCTAGCAGCAACATACGCACAAAGGAGACAGGAGAACTTAGCTTGAGACGAGCGGGAAGTAGAGGATCCACAAACAACCAGTATAGAACTCCAGAAGGAAAATATCAACCGCAAAGTCAGCAGTATGAGGCGGACTTAAATAAAGCCTCTTAAACAGCTAACGAGCAGAACCTGTGGAGAGGTGGGATCCTGTCACGGGTAGAGTAACGGGTATCAAGATAGAGCGGAGGTGCACCCCCTGAGCTGCCACCTGGTCCCCTGTCCCTGCCTACTTGCACCACCCGCCCTAGGTGATGGAGCGCAACTCGGCGACAGTCCCTAACCTACTAAGTGCAAGCAGAGAGAAAGAGACAGCAGGGAAGAGGACAGCCACTGAGAAGTAACAATAAGCGGACAAGAGGTAGAACAAAAACGGAAGGCGAGGCGGGTCAACTAGCCAAGGTCAGTCCAGGAGGTCACGTCAGAACAAGGGAAGAGGCAAATACAAATCCGTAAACAAGCCAAGGTCAAAATCCGAAAGGTAGCGTCAAGGTACAGACAGCAGGCAGAAGAGGTGTCAAGAGGCGGATCGAGGTTCAATTCCAGAGGTCGCTTAATAACATTAAAGTACACAGCCTATAGGACGAAAATCACAGGCAACCTGTAGCCAGCAGGCCGCCTGTATATATAGTGGGGAGTCAAGGTCATGTGACGTGGCCAGTGTCACATGACCGACAGACAAACAAGTCGAGAGCCGAGTGATCAGCTCGGCGCTCAAGGCAGACCTAGGAGCAGGGAGCCTCCCAGCTAGCAAAGCCGCCCTGGGAACGAGGCCAAACACAGATCCTCGCTCCCGAAGCTAAGCAGCAGGTCTGTGGCTGATGGGAGACCGAGTGCGCCTTTGGCGCCCCGTTACAGATCCTGCCCACAACAAACAGAAGGGAGACACAGAAAGACCTGTCAGATAGATTCATGTGCTGCAAGTCTATCCGATCTTCTCAGATCTCTCACAGGGCAGGTAGTGACAGCTGTACTGTCTTATTGGCTGCCTGCTCCAAATTACAAGCTGTTAGTTTATCGTGCACGGAAGAACCAAACTGATACCAAGTATCAAAACTCCTTTATTACAGGAAGTTAAGCAGTTTTTATATCATCAGAGAGGGCGTTCCTCTACTGAGGCTCATGCCATTGTTTCATTGGCTAAAATACAAAAACAAGAAAAGAGAGAACACTTGGCTTCTGCGCATTGTGCATTATTTTACAAACTTTGGTATGTAAACTATGTAAACATCTAGGTGCCAGCGCCATATTGTAATGGCTTCACATTAATATCATGACATCCTCAGAATAGCTTCACATTAATATCATGACATCCTCAACAGTCCGCCCTTTTGAAGCTATTTCAATTGGCCGGACGCTGTCCCTAATCTGAGTAGGTTCTACAATCTGTCCCATTGTACCTGTTGGTTGTTTCACCACTTTGGAATTGGATAGGCTCCCTCGTAATGGACTTATACAATGGGAAGTCAGATTCTCACCTATCCCTAATACAGAATATATGGGGGCGATGTTGAGTGGTGGATGCTTAGTTGGGTTTCAGTCTTCACAATAATCGAGAACTTGAACATAAAAATGATTAATACTGAGAATCTTTGGGCCATACTATCAATGGATCACTGGGCTGGAAGTATCGGACTGTAACCGCTTTGTTCTTCCTTTTACACAACTTTTTCACGGCCCAGAAACCTATTTTTACTATCTCATTTATGATCCATATTCTTTGAGTCAGGATCAACAGCCGCACAAGGGGGAACAAGGAACACCATCCTTTCCAGTCTCCGGACTCAACACTTTCTTGCAATGACTGGGGTAGATCCAATTAGGCGTGTCTTTTTACCACCACCCAATCTCCACAAGTGGGTGGGTTCCTGGTACTTTTTCAGCATCTGAAAGTGAAGCAAAAACTCGAGAATGTATTTTAGTCAAATGCTTGTGCAAACCGATCACATAATCTGTCAGACAACCATGTTGCATCTGGAGCTGCTGTGGGAAATACAATCCTGTCCTAGGGACTGACTCAAAAAGGACCCTATAGGGACTAAGGCCTGTCTTACAGTTAGGGGTATACCTTACTAAAAATAGGGCTACCAGCAGGCACTCTGTCCATGGCTTACCAGTCTTTGCAATGGCTTTTTGAATCTTTAACTTTAGTGTCCCGTTCGTTTTTTTTTTTTCCTACCCTACTGCTGCTTTGTGGATGGTACGTAAGCATGTAAGGCGTGTTGTACACCCAAAGCCTTCATCATCTCCTGCATCACTTCACCTGCAAAGGGAACACCTGTGTCACTTTCAATGATCTCAGGTACCCCATACCTGCATACAACCTCGGCCATAATCTTCTTTGCTGTCTTCTAGGCGGTGGCCTTAGCTTTAGGGTTTTCTTCTGGCCATCCTGAAAACAAGTCATTACACACCAATACATACTCATTCACGCCTACCTTGGGTAGTTGAATGTAGTCTGCAAGCATTAAGATGGATACAAGGGGCGAGGCGTGTATTTCTGGGGTACCTTAACCACCTTGCCCTTGTTGTTCTGGGCACAAATCATACATCCTTGAGTATATCTGGCTCCTACAGTGCTGAACCCTGGGACATACTACATATTGTTTTGTTTTTTTGACTGGTGCGTCACTCCATGGGTTGCCTGTGCCATGGTGGGTTAGAGGGACCTGGGAAGGCATAGTTTCCCTTGGAACTGTATTAGGCCTTCCTCATTATCAGTTCCTCCTTTTGACATCCACTGGTCCCTTTCCTCCTTCCCCGCCTGGTTCTGTAAGGTCTTAAGAATTTCCAGGGAGACAGGAGGAGTTATTTCAGGGACCTGAGCTATGTCCACTAAGGCAGGGGTCTGCCTAGGCAATTTGGCAACCGTTTTTGCCGCCTGTTCTGTCCAGGCTTTTCCCTTTGCCTCCTCTTAGTCTGTTTTACAGTGGCCTTTCGTTTTTATCACCACCACTCGAGTTGGCAACATGAGGGCTTCCATCAGAGGCCTCACCGCTTTCCCATTTTTGATGGGTTTAGCTGAAGCGGCCAGGAAGTCTCTGGCTTTCCAAATGGAACCATAGTCTTTGGCTATCTCAAAGACATACCTGAAATCAATGTAAATGTTGGCTGTTTTTCCCTCTGCATATCTGCAAGCCATCTTCAAAGTCTTTAGCTCTTGGGCAGACGTGTGGTGGTAAGCACTCTGCTTTAGAGTCTCATGTGGAGTCACCACTGCCCAACCTGTGTAGTACCTGACATCCTGGCCATACTTCTATCCATCCACAAAGAGCACATGATCTGGATTATCTAATGGCTGATCTACCACATGGTCAAATCCCTCTGTGTCTTGTGACACCTTCTGCAAACAGTCATGAGCCTCTTCCTCTGGATCTGGAAGAAAAGTTTTTTTAAGTGCAATAACTCTTCCCTCCCCCTTGTTCCAGAGGCAACAGGGCGGCTGGATTCAAAGTATTACACCTTTGGACAGTAACATTGTCAGGCAACAAAATGGAACACTGCATTCTCAAACGGTGGGCAACAAAAAGATTTAATATGTAATATCATGAGGAGCAAGCACATCGATTTTGTGGTTCAGGACTATCTCAGAGCTTTTATCAAGCATGGCTTGTACAACTGCTACAGCTCTGATGCAGAAAGGGGCACCTCTGGCCACGGGGTCAAGTCGGGCTGAATAATATGCCACAGGGCGTTGTTGCTGGCCATACAGTTCAGTGAGGACAGCTGAGGCATGGCCATTCACTTCTGTACACTATAATCTAAATGTATCAAAATTGCCAGCTTTAGGGCATAAAGGCATCTACCACCTCAACTATAAGGTGGAAGGCACTAAAAGACAAACAATCATAAAGAGGCTGCATCAAACTTGTGTATCCAAGGATTGCAATAAGAAACAAGGCCCTGGGCAAAGGTATGTCCTCCACAGCCTTCTTACATTCAGGGAAAGATGTTTCACCCCAGGAAGGTAACAGTAAAGCAGCAAAACTGAAGGTATTTTTTCTTTTTATTTCTCACCTTGCAGCCATGATCGGCTAAAAAAAGGACAGGAGTGACATGGCTGCAGTATTCATACTGGGCAAGTTCTGGCCCCCCCGTGGCTGTACCACCCAGGTATGCTGTTTACCCTCATGTGCGAAGGCAAACAAATACCAACTGTCTGGATGTAGTGGTGCTGAAAAGAGAACATTTGCCTAATCAATCACAATGTAGTGGGTAGAGGTAGCGGGAACCTGAGCCAACAAGGCGTGTGGATTGGGCACAATGTGGGTGTTAAAACTGTTGCTTCATTGACAGCACGTAGGTCATGTACCATCCGGTACTGGGTGGGTTTTTCCCTTCTCACTTTTCTTTTTCACTGGGTACCAAGGAGTGTTACAAGGGGATACAATCTCCTTGATAACCCCCTTTTTCAAAAAGTCTCGGACTGTTTGAGATATGGCATCTGACTGTGCCATACTCAAGAGATACTGCATCTTCCTGGGAAGTGGGGTGCCAGTTTTCATCACCACTTTCACAGAAGGGACTAGAAGCTTGCCAACATCTGTGATTCCAGTAGCCCACAGGTAGTCCGACAGTCCCACAAGAAGGGCTTCCTTTCATGTTCTGAGAATAATGACATAAACATGGACCAGGGTGTTTTATCACTAACGGCCAACAAACAAAGTTCCTGGTCATTGAGGGCACCTGTTAGTTTCACAGTGCCATCCTCCTGGTATGAAATGCTGGCACATACTTTTGCAAGCAAGTCTGCACCCAGGAGGCAACAGGTGTCGGTGTCACTGACCAGCAAACGGGCA
Source organism: Bufo bufo (assembly GCF_905171765.1). Lineage (NCBI taxonomy): Eukaryota > Metazoa > Chordata > Amphibia > Anura > Bufonidae > Bufo > Bufo bufo. Next base: position 9,334,067 of record NC_053392.1, on the reverse strand, counting down.
AACACTTCTTCGTTAAGGGCAAATCTAACACGGATGGGTTCTGTTAAAATGGAGTGTACAGTCGTAGCCCAAAATTTTGAGAATGACACAAATATTAGTTTTCACAAAGTTTGCTGCTAAACTGCTTTTAGATCTTTGTTTCAGTTGTCTCTGTGATGTAGTGAAATATAATTACACGCACTTCATACGTTTCAAAGGCTTTTATCGACAATTACATGACATTTATGCAAAGAGTCAGTATTTGCAGTGCTGGCCCTTCTTTTTCAGGACCTCTGCAATTCGACTGGGCATGCTCTCAATCACCTTCTGGGCCAATTCCTGACTGATAGCAACCCATTCTCTCATAATCACTTCTTGGAGTTTGTCAGAATTAGTGGGTTTTTGTTTGTCCACCCGCCTCTTGAGGATTGACCACAAGTTCTCAATGGGATTAAGATCTGGGGAGTTTCCAGGCCATGGACCCAAAATGTCAACGTTTTGGTCCCCGAGCCACTTAGTTATCACTTTTGCCTTATGGCACGGTGCTCCATCGTGCTGGAAAATGCATTGTTCTTCACCAAACTGTTGTTCGATTGTTGGAAGAAGTTGCTGTTGGAGGGTGTTTTGGTACCATTCTTTATTCATGGCTGTGTTTTTGGGCAAAATTGTGAGTGAGCCCACTCCCTTGGATGAGAAGCAACCCCACACATGAATGGTCTCAGGATGCTTTACTGTTGGCATGACACAGGACTGATGGTAGCGCTTACCTTTTCTTCTCCGGACAAGCCTTTTTCCAGATGCCCTAAACAATCGGAAAGAGGCTTCATCGGAGAATATGACTTTGCCCCAGTCCTCAGCAGTCCATTCACCATACTTTCTGCAGAAGATCAATCTGTCCCTGATGTTTTTTTTGGAGAGAAGTGGCTTCTTTGCTGGCCTTCTTGACACCAGGCCATCTTCCAAAAGTCTTCACCTCACTGTGCGTGCAGATGCGCTCACACCTGCCTGCTGCCATTCCTGAGCAAGCTCTGCACTGGTGGCACTCCAATCCCGCAGCTGAATCTGTAACATCCCAGAGTATGTCACGAAACTCTGTCACCCAGCTTCATGATGTTAAGATGTGAATGTGTTAATATCCTGTGTAATCTCACTGTGCATTGCCATGCCTATATCTGTATTTTATATATTTGCTGTAATTTCCATGTACACCAGCAGGTGGCAGCAGTATGTAGCAGATAGTCTGTAGGAAAGTTAGTATACCTAGACTGGAATAGACCATTTCAGGCTAGCTTCCTGTCACAAGCAGACAGCTGAGAGGCTCTGACAGGAGCCGTTCAGATCCTCCCCCTTGAGTTTCTTTGTTTTGGTTTCTGTTCCTCACCTCGTTAGGCTATCTCAGCTGTCATGCAGTCAGACTCATTACCTCCCTTTATATTCTCCCCCATAAGGTAGTTGGGTGTGGCTGATACTACTTCCTGGAATGAGTGTGCATGCTGACTTCAGCTCCCAGCTACCAGTTCTCAGTTGTCTTCAGATAAGTGCTGTTTTGTATTTATGATTTTCTGTTGTCTGGATCCAGGGGACCCTGACTCCCTCCGTGTCTGTGTAGGGAGCCGGTGGTCGTGTCCCCTCACTATTGTAGGGCCTTCAGGTTAAGATAGCCGAGGTACGTGGATATGCGCCCATTCACCTTTAGAGTGGTCGCATAGGCTGAGCACTAAGGGAGAGCGGCAGGTCGATTGCAGGGGTCTCCCTTTATGTTCCTTAGTTGTGGATCCAGTGAGTCATCATTTGTTATTTGTATCATCTTGTTTCCTGTACACCATCCGTGACATTATCAGCCACCAAAACCGTCTCAAGCATGGATCCGGTTTCACTTTTGGCTGAACGCTTCCAGGGTCTTTCATTGGAGGTAGCTGATCTCCGTAAGACTTTTTCTCAGTTTCAAGTGACCGGTTCAGCTTGCGTTCATGGAGTTTGTGCTGAGCCTAAGATTTCGCTCCCGGATACGTTTTCCGGGGGTAGTGAGAATTTTGTACGTTTTAGAGAGGCTTGCAAACTCCATTTTCGCCTTCTTCCCCATTCTTCCGGTGATGAAGAACGGAGGGTGGGGATCATTATATCGCTGCTCAGGGGTAATGCTCAGTCCTGGGCCTTTTCCCTGCCGGAGGGGGCACAACCCCTCCGTTCAGTGGATGAATTCTTTTTAGCCCTGGGTCAGATATATGATGATCCGGATCGTATTGCTCTGGCTGAGTCTAGACTACGTCTGTTATGCCAGGGTAAACAATCCGCAGAGATATACTGCTCAGAATTTCGGAGATGGGCAGCAGATACGGGTTGGAATGATGCTGCACTCCGAAGTCAATTTTGCTATGGTCTTTCTGAGGGATTGAAAGATGCATTTGCCTTTCATGAAAGACCTACCTCCTTGAATTCTGCTATGTCTCAGGCTGTTCGTATTGACAGGCGTCTTAGAGAAAGAGGAGAGATTTCTCCTTCTTGTCATGCTCAGTCCCGGGACAGTGCACCGGTGTCATTCTGTGCACAGGGGTCTCAGTCGCTGTCAGCCCCTTCTGAGCAGGAGCCCATGCAGCTGGGGTTGATTGCCTCTGACAATAGAGGATTCAGCCCGCAGGGGAGGGTTTGCTTTTGTTGTGGAGGTATAAATCATCTGGCAAATGTTTGTCCCTCTAGGAGATTCAGGCAGTTTTCTGGGAGTAATAAAGAGACAAAAAGGAGGAAATCTTTTAAGAATATTCCGTCTGTTACTATTGGCAGGGTTGAGGCGGAAATTGAAGAATTGTCTTTTGCTTGTAGTTCCCGTTTTGTCCTGCCTGCTAGGGTGGCGCTAGAGAGCAAGAGCATTTTTTGTGAGATTTTTGTGGATAGTGGAGCAGCTGTCAACCTCATTGATAACCAATTTGCAATAACTCATGGTTTCCAGGTTTGCACTTTGCGAAAAAATATTCCTGTTTTTTCTATTGATTCAGCTCCACTTTCTCAGAAATCATTAAAGGGCATAGTTCACAATATCCGTTTAATTGTGAATGATACTCATGTTGAGGATGTGTCATGTTTCGTCCTTAGCGGTTTGCCTACTCCTCTAGTGTTGGGGCTACCCTGGCTCTCTAAACATAACCCCACCATTGATTGGCCAGCGAGGCAAATAAATGGTTGGAGTGACTTTTGCAGAGAGAATTGCCTCATAACATCTATTTCTGAGGTTTCTACTAAAACTGTACCACCTTTCCTCTCTGAATTTTTGGATGTTTTCTGTGAGAGTGGAGTTCAGGATTTGCCTCCGCACAGGGAGTATGATTGCCCTATTGATCTCATCCCAGGTGCCAAGCTGCCTAAATCTCGTTTATACAATCTTTCCCAACCTGAGAGGGTCGCGATGCGTGCTTATATCTCTGAGAGTCTGAGAAAAGGACACATACGACCCTCAAAGTCACCTGTTGCCGCTGGTTTTTTCTTTGTTAAGAAAAAAGATGGTTCTTTAAGACCTTGTCTGGATTTCAGGGAGCTGAACAGTATCACTATTCGTGATCCGTATCCGCTTCCTTTAATCCCAGATTTGTTTAACCAGGTTGTTGGGGCGAAAGTCTTTTCCAAATTAGACCTAAGAGGGGCATACAACCTGGTTAGGGTCAGAGAAGGAGACGAATGGAAGACGGCTTTCAATACCCCTGAGGGCCATTTTGAGAATTTAGTTATGCCTTTTGGTTTGATGAATGCCCCAGCCGTTTTTCAGCATTTCGTCAACAGCATTTTTTATCATTTAATGGGAAAATTTGTATTAGTGTATTTGGATGACATTTTGATTTTTTCTCCTGATTTCAAAACTCATAAGGAACACTTATGTCAGGTCTTACTCATCCTGCGGGAGAATAAATTATACGCGAAACTGGAAAAATGTGTGTTTGCGGTTCCAGAGATCCAATTTCTGGGGTTTCTTGTCTCCGCTTCTGGTTTTCGCATGGACCCCGAGAAGGTCCGCGCTGTGCTTGAGTGGGAGCTTCCTGAGAATCAGAAGGCGCTGATGCGTTTTTTGGGCTTTGCTAATTATTACAGGAAATTTATTTTGAATTATTCCTCTGTTGTTAAACCACTCACGGATATGACCAGAAAGGGGGTAGATTTTTCTTCCTGGTCGGTAGAGGCGCGTAAGGCCTTTTCTGATATCAAGGAGAGTTTTGCTTCCGCTCCCATCCTAGTACAACCTGATGTTTCCTTACCCTTCATAGTTGAGGTTGATGCTTCTGAGGTGGGGGTGGGGGCGGTCTTGTCTCAGGGTTCCTCTCCTGCCAAATGGCAACCGTGTGCCTTTTTCTCAAAGAAGCTCTCCTCCGCAGAGAGAAATTATGATGTGGGAGATAGGGAATTGTTGGCCATCAAGTTGGCTTTTGAGGAATGGCGCCATTGGCTAGAGGGAGCCAGACACCCTATTACCGTGTTTACTGACCATAAAAATCTGGCCTACTTGGAGTCAGCCAAGCGTCCCGAGACAGGCCAGATGGTCTTTGTTCTTTTCAAGGTTTAATTTTGTTGTTACGTTCCGCCCTGGGGTTAAGAATGTGAAGGCAGATGCCCTGTCACGTTGTTTCCCGGGAGGTGGGAATTTTGAAGACCCGGGTCCCATTTTAGCTGAAGGTGTGGTGGTCTCTGCTCTTTTTCCTGAATTGGAGGCAGAGGTGCAGGCAGCCCAGTCAGAAGCTCCTGATCTTTGTCCTCCTGGGAGGTTGTTTGTGCCTCTCGCTTTGAGACACAAGATTTTTAAAGAACACCATGATACGGTCCTTGCTGGGCACCCGGGGACAAGAGCCACACTGGATCTCATTGCTCGGAGATTCTGGTGGCCTGCGCTTCGTAAGTCAGTTGAGGGTTTTGTGGCAGCTTGCGAGACTTGCGCTCGTGCCAAGGTCCCTCACTCACGGCCATCAGGTCCTCTCCTTCCTTTGCCCATTCCTTCCCGTCCTTGGACACATCTGTCCATGGACTTCATAACGGACTTGCCTCGTTCCTCGGGGAAGTCTGTGATTCTGGTGGTGGTGGACCGTTTTAGCAAAATGGTGCACTTTATCCCTTTTCCCGGTTTGCCCAATGCTAAGACGCTGGCGCAGGCATTTGTTGACCACATTGTCAAATTGCATGGGATTCCTTCTGACATAGTCTCTGATAGGGGCACGCAGTTTGTTTCCAGATTCTGGAAGGCTTTCTGTTCTCGCTTGGGGGTTCGCTTGTCATTCTCTTCTGCTTTCCATCCGCAGTCGAATGGCCAGACAGAGCGTGTCAATCAGAATCTGGAGAAATATCTGCGCTGTTTTGTGGCGGAGAATCAGGAGGATTGGTGTTCGTTTTTGTCCCTTGCTGAGTTTGCTTTAAATAACCGTCGTCAGGAGTCCTCTGATAAGTCACCATTTTTTGGTGCATATGGGTTTCATCCGCAGTTTGGGACTTTCTCTGGAGAGGGCTCTTCTGGTTTGCCTGATGAGGACAGATTCTCCTCGTCTTTGTCATCTATTTGGCAAAATATTCAGGATAATCTAAAGAATATGAGTGAGAGATATAAGCGTGTGGCGGATAAGAGACGTATGCCTGGTCCGGACCTGAATGTTGGTGATTTGGTGTGGCTGTCTACCAAGAATATCAAATTGAAGGTTCCCTCCTGGAAGTTGGGTCCTAGGTTTATTGGGCCTTACAAGATCCTGTCTGTCATCAATCCTGTTGCCTACCGTCTTGATCTTCCTCAGACTTGGAAGATCCATAATGTTTTCCATAAGTCCTTATTGAAACCTTATGTTCAACCTATTGTACCTTCTCCTTTGCCTCCTCCTCCGATTATGGTTGATGGGAATCTTGAATTTCAGGTCTCTAGGATTGTGGATTCTCGTCTTGTCCGCGGTTCCCTCCAGTACCTCGTTCATTGGGAGGGTTATGGTCCTGAGGAGAGGATGTGGCTCCCAGTGACGGACATTAAGGCCTCTCGCCTCATCAGGGCTTTCCATAGGTCCCATCCTGAGAAGGTGGGCCCTGAGTGTCCGGAGTCCACTCCTAGAGGGAGGGGTACTGTCACAAGCAGACAGCTGAGAGGCTCTGACAGGAGCCGTTCAGATCCTCCCCCTTGAGTTTCTTTGTTTTGGTTTCTGTTCCTCACCTCGTTAGGCTATCTCAGCTGTCATGCAGTCAGACTCATTACCTCCCTTTATATTCTCCCCCATAAGGTAGTTGGGTGTGGCTGATACTACTTCCTGGAATGAGTGTGCATGCTGACTTCAGCTCCCAGCTACCAGTTCTCAGTTGTCTTCAGATAAGTGCTGTTTTGTATTTATGATTTTCTGTTGTCTGGATCCAGGGGACCCTGACTCCCTCCGTGTCTGTGTAGGGAGCCGGTGGTCGTGTCCCCTCACTATTGTAGGGCCTTCAGGTTAAGATAGCCGAGGTACGTGGATATGCGCCCATTCACCTTTAGAGTGGTCGCATAGGCTGAGCATTAAGGGAGAGCGGCAGGTCGATTGCAGGGGTCTCCCTTTATGTTCCTTAGTTGTGGATCCAGTGAGTCATCATTTGTTATTTGTATCATCTTGTTTCCTGTACACCATCCGTGACATTTCCCCCATCTGAGGAGGAGTGGAATGTGCCCACTCTTACTTCAGAGGGAGGACAGAAAGTTCTAGTGAGTGTGCACCAGCACCCCTGCTGGGGTAGGCTGTGTGTGAATAGGAGCTCCCAGAGAAACAGGGATCCCAACAAAGGATTCAGGCCTAATCTGAGGCCTAAAGCAACCTTCCCAGCCTGAGTTCCTTACCTCAGCTGGATGAACAAAAGAAAGCAGCAACTGCAGAACTTCTAGATCTCCAGGACGAAACCACCATTCCCTGCGAGCAGTCCTGTAAGTACAGATTCCAAATACAAGGGAAGATAAGTACCTCCATAGCTAGTCAGGCCCAAACCAAGCAGAACCCAAGACAGAGCAGAAGATAGATACCTGCCAGATTCATGTTCAGATGCAGAATATATTGATATAATTCCAGCCACATATTGCCAATACCTGCTGGGACCCCAAGACTATTGCTGTAAATTGTATGGATCTAAAGCTGCATAAGATAACACCAAGTAAAGACAAGTTGGGGGGGGGGGGGGGGGCGTGGCTGACTGCCGGCATGAGCGCACACACTTGAGAGAGGCTCCGTTCCCTGTACTAAATCCTAATTAATCCTGCCAAGCTGTCTACGCCAAATTCCGAGTGGCAAGTGCAGAGGAGAAGGAGGAAGTCCAGGCAGTTCGATATGGGTCCCAGCAAGGCGCAATCGGCGGCTGAGAAGCTAAAGGAGTATGCCCGCCAGGATAACCAACATGGCGCCGCTCCTCCCGCCACTCCACGTGCGGCGACTCGCGGACAGGCTGCGCAACAGTTAGAGCCTGATGATGCTGGGGAACCAGAAATTACCCTGAAAGCAGTGTCGGAGCAGCTTCTAACGGCAATCTCCTCCTGCCAGTCCTCCCTCACGTGTAAGATCGAGGAGGTACGGGTGGACCTGGGCCTGTTAAGGCAGGACGTACAGCAGCTGAGGGAGAGGGTGAAGCAGACGGAAGATCGGGTGTCGGCACTGGAGGATTATACTAGGCCTCTGGACACAAGACTGCAGGAGGCGGAGGGATCTGTGGGATTATGGCGGCAGAAGTGCGACGACCTGGAGAATCGGTCCCGCCGCAACAACGTGCGGATTCTGGGTATACCTGAGAGAGCGGAGGGACGGGAGGCTGCCAATTTCCTGGAGGTATGGTTCAAGGCCCAGTTTCCCGATGCCACGTTCTCGACCGCGTATGTGGTTGAAAGGGCGCATAGAATCCCTGCCAGACCGCCTCCCCCGGGAGCCCCGCCGAGACCTCTGCTGGCCCGTATGCTCAACTGGAAGGACCGGGACTTAATCCTCAGCCAGGCAAGGAGCAAGGGAGCGCTGATGTACGACAACGCTAACGTATCATTATTCCCGGACTTTTCTGTGGAATTGCAGAAGAAGAGGGCCACTTTTGTCTCGGTAAAGAGACGTCTCCGTGAATTAAATCTGCAATATTCGATGGCCTACCCAGCACGTCTCCGTGTGATCGATGGGGATAGACCACTTTTCTTCACTGACCCAAAGGAAGCAGAGGATTGGTTATCCAGGCGCCCAAGACCGCGCTAATCAGGACACTATTATGGGGTATTGTACTGAGCAATATGGTACCTTACCGCAGTGTTCAAGTGTCTGTGATGCTATGTTTTCCTTCTCACTTGTGTGTTGCGGGACACTTTCAGTCACTGGGCCTTCTAGAATTGTAATGCTGGCTATTGTTGTTCATTTAATAGCTGGTATGGGGCCTGGTTGCGTATTATATTTTGTTACCCGCTGCTCCTCTTAATAATTACAGCTGTACTACAACATGTACAGGGAATGCTCGGCCACCGGTATGGGCCTGAACAACTTCTTTGCCGTACCGGTCCCCGAACACGTTGGCACGAAACTAACGCATTAATGGTTGTACTGGATGAATATCTAGAGCTGTTAGTTCATCATATGTTATGTTCTATGTTTCTACGGTTGATTAAGGCATGGGCATCTGCGTGTTTATCATGGGCTAAGGAAGTGAAGCGACCACTTAGGAAAGGGGGGCACTATGCTGGATCTGACAGAGTGACCCTCATTTGTATGGGAGATGTATTGGTGGCTGAGCCATGGGGTCTTTAACAATGATGTCCTGGAATGTGAGAGGTTTGGGCGCACCGAATAAGAGGATTGCGGTATTTTCGCATGTCAGGAGATATTGCCCTCACATTCTGGGACTTCAGGAAACTCATTTGACGCCAGACACTGGGCACAGAATAGTTAAATCATAGGTGCAGTGGTCTCTGCAGGCGCACGGCACCTCACACTCTAGAGGAGTAGCAATACTGGTTCGCAGGGGTCTCTTATGGGAGCCGCAATAGACTGCTTTAGACCCTGAGGGGCAATATCTAATGGTGTACGGGTTTATTAATCATGTGCCTTACGTTATTGTTAACCTATATAACCCCCCTCCGGCTAGGGTTTCACTCTTGCAGACGACATTGGGATTTGCAGCACAATATCCCTCGGCCCGTTTAATCTGCATGGGTGACTTTAATATGGTCATGGGGGAGGAGCTAGATAGGCACCGCCCACCCGGGATGCGGATAGATGAGTCTTCCTCTGTCACTGCGTTGTCTAGAGTTGCTGCAGAGTTGGGTTGGCTGGATCTCTGGAGACTTAGGAACCCGCTGTTAAGAGAGTGCTCCTGCTTCACCCCTGCTAGAGGTGCGCTGTCTAGAATCGACGATGTCTTGGGCAACGCTACGGTGTACACGGACCTGATCGATATTACCTATGTGCCACAGGGCCCTTCAGATCATGCTCCGATAGTAACACGTTTGAATGTTCCTGGCGCCGCCTCTGGGGGAGGTAAAGTGAGGATTCACCCTTTTTGGCTCACGCTTTTTACCCAGAATGATAGGATTCCTGACCAGCTGGAGGTGTTCTTGGAGATACAGGGGGATGAGACGGAGGGTTTGCTATTATGGGACACCTTGAAGGCCTACCTGAGGGGCTGCCTGAAGTCCTCCATTTCTTATGTGAAAAAGTGCACTGCTCGCCAGGAGCTTGAATTACACACCAAGTGTAGGGAGGCAGAAGCCTCTTTTTGTTTAGACCCCACAGAGGCGAATAGAATTGAATGGATGGCGAGGGGTCGATCTTATATGCTGCACATTAAAGAGAAAAGCGAGCGCAGGATGTTCTTCATGAAGCAGCAGTCATTTGAATCTGGGGATAGAGCGGGCAAGAACCAATCAGATGTCCCCCCCGGTTCTGCGCATTTTAAATTCTGAGGGGCAGCTGCTGGAATCAGTGGAGGGTATTCTAGATACTTTCAGATGCTTCTATCAGTCGCTTTACAGTTCCTCAGCTCAATATACTGTTGGGGAGCTGTGTGACTATATTGCTGAGGTGTCCCACCCTAAGCTTAGCGCGGAGGATAGACGACTGCTGGATGCGGACATAACACTAGAGGAGATTCAACTAGCCATACAGGACCTACCTAAGGGGAAGGCGCCGGGCCCGGATGGGATCCCTGTGGAAGTATATGCTAGATATAGCAAGATCCTGGGACCCCAACTCCTTAAACTGTACTCAGAGTCGCTCCAGCGGCATTTATTGCCTGACTCCCTGTATGATGCCACCATTGTAGTAATTTTGAAACCAGACAAGGATCCAAATGAGTGTGGGTCTTATAGACCAATCTCATTGTTAAATTTAGACTAGAAGATATTGACTAGGCTTCTGGCTTCACGCCTAAATAAAGTGGTGACATCCATAATACATAAGGATCAGGCCGGATTTATGCCGGGCAAGACGACTTCTGATAATATTAGAAGGGCGCAGGTAATAGCGCAGATCGGGGCGGCGGAAGATAGGAGGTGGGCCCTGGCGTCCCTTGACACTGCTAAGGCCTTTGATTCTGTGGAATGGCCCTTACTGCTGCAGATCTTGAGAGATTTCGGCTTTGGTCCTCAGTTTGTAAGTTGGATTGAAATACTGTATCAGAGACCTAAAGCAAACATACTAGTGAATGGCACTCAATCTGACTCCTTTGCGCTTCACAGGGGTACGAGGCAGGGCTGTCCCCTTTTCCCACTGCTGTTTGCTGTTGTGATAGAGCATCTTGCACTACGCATTAGACAGGATGAGGCCTTTCTGGGGATCTCCAGAGGGAATAGAGTAGAGAAAATAGGGCTTTACGCTGATGATTTGCTCCTGTTTATGGATGAGCCCGAGAGGACCCTCCAGAGTGCGATGGAAGTGATAGAGAGGTTTGGTACTTACTCGGGCTTGCACATAAATTGGACAAAATCTGCTATCATGCCTCTCTGGACACATGATTGGCCCGGAAGGCTACTTAACCTACCAGTGGTGGATCATTTTAAATACCTTGGCATTGTGATCACTAGGGATCCCCATGTATCAGTGGCAAGAAATATAGACCCTATAGAATCTTTATTCATTGACAAATTTAAAACATGGAAGTCCTTGCCGCTTTCGGTAATGGGTAGATTGAATTTGGTCAAAATGGTATTACTTCCGAAGGGTCTCTATCTCCTGTCACACGCATGCGCCCCAGTCTCTAAAGCCTTCTTTGACAGATTGCACAAGATGACAGCGGCTTTTGTCTGGGGAGGAGCTAGGAGAAAGCTCTCCCTGAACGTCCTACAGAGGTCCAAGCTTCAGAGTAGCTTTGCCCGACTTTTTTCTGTATTACTTAGCTAGTCAGCTGAAATACGTAGCGGCATAGGTAGGGCAGGGGGAACTGCCGGGGCCGGAATACTGGATGAAGGAATATCTTAACCTTGTCACTCTGTGGCCTGTGTTGGAATCCCCTAATCAGGTGCTTGGTAGGCTTCTCCCTGCCCATAAGTTAGCCAACCAGGTCTGGAGGGCGGCCAAACTTAACTCGTACAAGGATTTGCCTGATGCTGCTCCTGTTTGGGATAATCCCATGTTTCCACATTTGGTGAATTTGGAGGGAGTGGCGGTTTGGAAAGAGCAAGGGGTCCGGACCTTGGAGGACTTATATATAGGAGGCGTTTTGCGGTCTCTACAGCAATTGCAAGAGAAGTTTGAGATCCCCCATACACACTTCTATAGATACCTTCAGCTGCGGCATGCCCTAACTGCTCAATTTAGAGGTGAGAGTAGGAACATCTCTAAGTATCCTTTGATAGGGGTGTTAAGGTCACAGGGCCCCAAGGGTGTAATTTCTGTGTTATATACTCATCTGCTGGGAGAACGCATGGCACTCCAACCTTTGGAGGTAGAGGCAAAGTGGAGAGACTCCATTACTACACTCGATGCTGAGGATTGGGAGGAGGCTCTGCTGGTGCCCACTAGGGTTTCCCCTTCAGTGAACAACAGACAAACCCAGCTATTTATACTCCATAGGAGCTACTTATCCCCTCTAAGATTATATAGAATGGGAAGATCTCCCAGCAGTAGATGTCATAGGTGTCAGGAGGAAAGGGCTGATTTCTGGCATTTGATTTGGGGATGCAGCTACATTCAGGCCTTCTGGGATAAAGTTGTGGACGTTCTTTCAACAATGGTCCCTGCTCAGCTAGCTATTTGTCCTAAAGTTTGTATTCTAGGAGTTTTGGATGAGGAGCAGTGGACACATCACCAAAGGGTATTTTTAGGAGAGGCCTTATTCATGGCTAGGAAGGCAATAGCGCTGAGATGGATGGCTGACAGGCCTCCTACTGTCAATCAATGGAAAGCACTGGTAAACCAAGCCATGTCTATGGAGAAAGTAGTATACGCTCATAGAAGGTGCCCGCAGAAATTTCAAAAGGTATGGGGGGAGTGGTGCTCCTCATCCTTGACCTTGCAACCCATGCACATGCACTCTATGTAAGCAAGATCTACATGATGCACCCCTTTGGTTGATATTGTGCAATGATGTATTCAATGCCTGCTCAGTGTTTTATGAAACACGATGTTATGCTTATTCGATTGTAATTGCTCTTGCTCTAAGATACTGTCCTTGCCCATATGTGATTTTCATGTAAAACACCATGCTGCCTGGAACTCCCCTGCACGGGTTGTGCCAGTTTTTTGATGCCTTATTGTATGCCTTTTATTAAAACTTCAATAAAACGAGTTAAAAAAAAAAAAGACAAGTTGGACCCTCTTTTCTGTGTGGATTTCCATCATTCCTCCATTACTCCTATTAACCACACTCAATTTATTGCATGTGAGCCAGGATACAGGAGTCCAGCCGTACTACAGGTAGGAGACACCGTTGACACAATACAGAGACAATATCCCCCTCTGGCATTCCTAGCCTAGTACGTGTGCTCATACCATCTTAAAGGGCCCTGCTACAGTACCTGCGCAAGCTGCAATTGGCGTCATGAACTCAAAACCAGTAATATTGCGCCAGTGTGCATCTGTCCCAATCCGGCTTACTGCATATTTTGGCGTCACGAACAGGATCGGATTGAAATTGTGTGTCCATCCCTAGCAGCAGAACCACATCTAATTGTGCTAAAAAACAGACTTAAACCGCATGCTGCACAGTATAGCAAAAAAGGGCTGAAGATTGCACCAAAACCACTTAAAAAGTGAATTGCTTACTTACATTGCTGTGCCAAGGAAAGCGCTGCACGTGTGCTGCACACAAAGTGTTAATTCGGCATTGTGAAGATTCGCCATATTCGCTCCAAGATGGCGCTGCATCTTCATGCTGAAAGACAAAGAAAGTCAGAAACGCCCTCCCAGGAGCGCGAAAATGAGGAATACGCCCCCCAGAAGCGGGAAAATATGACTACACCCTCACAGGAGAAGCGCAAAGATATCGAATACGCCCCTTAAGGAGCGGGAAACTTGGAGAACGCCCTCTATGGACTTATTTATGATCAGGCCAGAGGTGATAAAAACTCTGCCCTCTGTGCCCCTCCTTTAGTTTTAGCCATCAGCGTGTGCCGGAGCACAGTGAAGATGGCCTATCCAAGACCAAGGTGGAATGCCATGTCCATCGCTGGGGAAGAGGTGTACCCAGAACAGCCCATGGAGATCCGGGTCTCTCAACTGATCCAGAGACGCGGACCCTCAGCTCTTGCTGCCCGACAGGAGGCCGTGGATACCCCTGCGCTGCAGATCCCTGGATTACTGGAGATGCCTGAGGAGAGTGAAGAAGTTCCGGTTCCTGACAGCGGTGTCCCAGACTTGGTCATCGAGTACCAGGAGGCCGTGGATCCCTCCGCTGTGTATAGCGCACCGGCAGAAGTTGAAGAACCTGTCCGGATGGAGGTGGATGTGATACCCGCTCCCGCAGAGGCCGTTACTAACGTCACTCCTCCAGTAAAAGAGAAGCCTGTGATCCAGATGGCGCCTGAATCCGGAGAGGACCAGCGGAGGACACTGGAACCGGCCACGTCATCAGGTAGGAGCTACCCCGCTCCCTGAGGCCCAGGCCCGGTCCATGTCGGCTCCACCACCACGTCTAGAGACCCCATCACCGCCAATCAACCTGAGGCCTGCTAAGCCACAGCCACCTACTGGTGCGGTGGAGGCGGCCAGGGATTCCACTCCACCGCCCAGCTACAGCCAGCTCAGCAGCCTCAATCCCGAGGTGCCGCATGAGATTACCACATTTGCCCAGACGGCGTGGGAGTACAAGTCCGCCATAGAGGAATGGGGGAAGGAAGTACTTGACCACCCCCAGTCTAGAGATCCCGTCCTGACCAGACGCACAGGAACCGTCCTATGGTTCTCTGTTGAAAGAGGTGTGGGTTTTCTGCAGGATAACCACTCAGGAACTGAGGTATTCGTAGGCCGCAGATCCGTAAAGAGACACTATTTGCCCCAGAAGAGGCACAATTTATATACTGGGGATCAGGTAGAATATACCCCCATGCGGTCCGTCCAAGGACTATTTGCAGCCGGAGTAACTCTGCTCCAGAAACCTCTCTCCCCTGCCATCACCCCAGAGACCTGGCAGGAAGATCCAGGCTCTGCGGCAAAGACAAGATGCTTACAGGAGACTCCAGATGGCCGGCTGGTCTTCAAAGAAAAAGAGCAACCAGCCCCTGCACCTTTCATTCCAGAGCTATCACCTCCACCAACCCTGAGGGTAGGACAAATTAACAATTCGGTATTAACCTTCAAGCCCAAGGTGCAGCCATGTTTTATACCCCCCTATGTGCTCCCATGGAAGCAGCCCCAGTCAACTGCTCCAGCACTCCCTGAGCCTTTAAAGCCAGAAGTGTTACCCCTTCCTGCACCGGCTGTGGATCCCGGTGTGCAACAAGCTACGGCTACCTTTTCCAGATTGGCTGTCCAGCCAATACCAACAGTCACCGATAGAGGTCGCTGGCGCACTACCGTCAACACCACTCTCAGCCACCAGCAGAGGCAAGATGTTCCTCTCATGAGGTTCAGCAGCTCCAGCAGTGACGAGGAGCTGGACACCTATTTGTAAGGTGTCCCCATCAGAAGAAAATACCACCAGTGACTTTGTTCTGGGAGCCACTCCGTGGACTGCTACCCGACGGGTGAGGACCTGTTGGCATTGTTGTGTGATGTTTTAACCATTTGTGTTCCAGGTTGCCAGTGTTGTCCTCATCCAGATGGTCATGTCAGTTAGGACTCCCCCCGTCAGCACTTTAACCCCTTCAATTCCAAGTTGAAAGTTTTATCCCCTTTCTCAGGTTACTTGATAGCCTTTGCTGCTATTTTGTGACATTTTAACCCTTTGGATTACAATTGACTCTTTGCCCTGTGGATTGCAAGGAACTTTTATCAGATTCCAGAGGATTCTGCAACTTTAAGCACTTCCAGGAATACGGACTTAAGTTATTGTTGAGCCTATCCCTTGCACTTATAAGATTGCACTATTTTATACAATGTTTTATGGCAACATAAAAGCTTGCACTTAATAACTTTTGCCATTGTAACCAGTTTACAATTGTTATGAAACGTTCAAGATATCCTTCCCATTGTGTGTATTATACTTCCAGGTGCCACAATGTGAATTTATGCACTATTCCAAATGATTGCACTTAACCATTGCACTTAACAAAGATTGTAGCAACTTACTTAAAGTGTGCCTTTTCACAGCTCTTGTTCTCTCCCCCCTTATACGGACTGTCATTATACGGACGTTGTACACCAATGGCCTACACCCGGTGAAGTATATCCATAGGTACCCAGGGTAGGACCAAATGGTAAGTCCTGACAGGCCCCTGCTGCTTCGGGAATCGTTAGAAGCCCTAGGCTGCTCCTTCCCGCTTGTTAAATGTTCCGGATTGTTCCCATCCGGAGGTGTCTCATTTCCAGGAGCGCACGGGATTAAAGACTCTCCTCCTGTGACTAGCCAGAAGACACGGAGACGATAAATACCTCCCCTTCTGAGCCTTTTTACCTAAGGTAAGGCACCTCAAACCTTAGAGCCACAATATAGCTTCCTCTTAGACATCATAGTGATCGTGCTATAAGCCAAATTTCTTCAGGCTATGATGCAGGGAAGGGAAAACAGGATAAAGCCACCCTTCTATTTGCGGGCTTTGCATTACATAATGGTGGGATTACGGAGTAAAGACATCCCCATGCTTTCTTTGATGTTTAAAGGATCCAGAACATACAAAGTCAGTCAGCGATGCATGCTTTGTGCAGTTATAGGTTACCTGGTTATACCAAGATAAGGAAACTGTGTGTTGGACACCTTATGCTAGCGGGCAGGAACCTCGAGGAAACCGTTAAATGTTTTGTCTTTGTAATGTCTTATGTGTATATTCATGCAGCACGTTGTATTAATTGGGTACCCAGAGCTTATTCCTTTACCGCCTATCTTGCGCCGAGGACGGCTTCACTTAAAGTAAGCGGGTATGTAACATCCCAGAGTATGTCACGAAACTCTGTCACCCAGCTTCATGATGTTAAGATGTGAATGTGTTAATATCCTGTGTAATCTCACTGTGCATTGCCATGCCTATATCTGTATTTTATATATTTGCTGTAATTTCCATGTACACCAGCAGGTGGCAGCAGTATGTAGCAGATAGTCTGTAGGAAAGTTAGTATACCTAGACTGGATTAGACCATTCCAGGCTAGCTTCCCCCATCTGAGGAGGAGTGGAATGTGCCCACTCTTACTTCAGAGGGAGGACATAAAGTTCTAGTGAGTGTGCACCAGCCCCCCTGCTGGGGTAGGCTGTGTGTGAATAGGAGCTCCCTGAGAAACAGGAATCCCAACAAAGGATTCAGGCCTAACCTGAGGCCTAAAGCAACCTTCCCAGCCCGATTGCCTTACCTCAGCTGGATGACAAAGAAAGCAGCAACTGCAGAACTTCTAGATCTCCAGGACGAAACCACCATTCCCTGCGAGCAGTCCTGTAAGTACAGATTCCAAATACAAGGAGAAGATAAGTACCTCCATAGCTAGTCAGGCCCAAACCAAGCAGAACCCAAGACAGAGCAGAAGATAGATACCTGCCAGATTCTTTAGGCGTATGTTCAGATGCAGAATATATTCATATAATTCCTGCCACATATTGCCAATACCTGCTGGGACCCCAAGACTATTGCTGTAAATTGTATGGATCTAAAGCTGCATAAGATAACACTAAGTAAAGACAAGTTGGACCCTCTTTTCTGTGTGGATTTCCATCATTCCTCCATTACTCCTATTAACCACACTCAATTTATTGCATGTGAGCCAGGATACAGGAGTCCAGCCGTACTACAGGGACGACACAATACAGAGACAATATCCCCCTCTGGCATTCCTAGCCTAGTACGTGTGCTCATACCATCTTAAAGGGCCCTGCTACAGTACCTGCGCAAGCTGCAATTGGCGTCACAAACTCAAAACCATTAATATTGCGCCAGTGTGCATCTGTCCCAATTCGGCCTACTGCAAATCCTCTTTAGGAGACGATCCTGGCGCTTGCTGGACTTTCTTGGACGCCCTGAAGCCCTCTTAACAAGAATTGAACCTCTTTCCTTGAAGTTCTTGATGACCTTATAAATTGTTGATTGAGGTGCAATATTAGTAGAAACTAAGAAGACAGGTTGGCATCAGCAGGAGCTGCTCAAACCCACATGCAGTTGTGCATATATATAGGGGAGCAAATCCTGCACTTGTGGCCCGTTGCTAATGGCAATCCCCAGCAAAATGCATACAATGGAGGATGCCCGCGGCGAACCACAAGTACCACAATAGACATCCTACACAAGGTAACAAGTGCGGATGTGATAATTAATATAACAATATAACAAAACAATAACAAACATAGGTGCACTCTGCAGTCTCACTAATTCTCAAACTGATTTTAAAATTGAGAGATTAGTCAACATGTCCTACGGTGTAGAACATGTCTTAAGCCCGGACACCACGACAAGGTTTCTCAAGTAGCCCGGGACCCTACACTCTCCTACCTGAGCCATATGGGCAATACCAGGAGCCAGTGGGTAAATTACAGGAGCATAGGGCCGACTCGCAAACAACTCACCAGTTACCTCCAGCATGTGGCCATGCTTGCAATGGGAGGAGGGAGGAGTCTGTGAGTCCCACTCAAGACTTGCTGATATAGCCCAGGCTTCACAGGTGCACCTAAATGTGACCTGTAGATGGAAAACAGGCACATTTAAATAGGAGTTTATACACCTCCAGGAATCTATATATACAAACTAAGAAGACAGGTTGGCATCAGCAGGAGCTGCTCAAACCCACATGCAGTTGTGCATATATATAGGGGAGCAAATCCTGCACTTGTGGCCCGTTGCTAATGGCAATCCCCAGCAAAATGCATACAATGGAGGATGCCCGCGGCGAACCACAAGTACCACAATAGACATCCTACACAAGGTAACAAGTGCGGATGTGATAATTAATATAACAATATAACAAAACAATAACAAACATAGGTGCACTCTGCGGTCTTACTAATTCTCAAACTGATTTTAAAATTGAGAGATTAGTCAACATGTCCTACGGTGTAGAACATGTCTTAAGCCCGGACACCACGACAAGGTTTCTCAAGTAGCCCGGGACCCTACACTCTCCTACCTGAGCCATATGGGCAATACCAGGAGCCAGTGGGTAAATTACAGGAGCATAGGGCCGACTCGCAAACAACTCACCAGTTACCTCCAGCATGTGGCCATGCTTGCAATGGGAGGAGGGAGGAGTCTGTGAGTCCCACTCAAGACTTGCTGATATAGCCCAGGCTTCACAGGTGCACCTAAATGTGACCTGTAGATGGAAAACAGGCACATTTAAATAGGAGTTTATACACCTCCAGGAATCTATATATACAAACTAAGAAGACAGGTTGGCATCAGCAGGAGCTGCTCAAACCCACATGCAGTTGTGCATATATATAGGGGAGCAAATCCTGCACTTGTGGCCCGTTGCTAATGGCAATCCCCAGCAAAATGCATACAATGGAGGATGCCCGCGGCGAACCACAAGTACCACAATAGACATCCTACACAAGGTAACAAGTGCGGATGTGATAATTAATATAACAATATAACAAAACAATAACAAACATAGGTGCACTCTGCAGTCTCACTAATTCTCAAACTGATTTTAAAATTGAGAGATTAGTCAACATGTCCTACGGTGTAGAACATGTCTTAAGCCCGGACACCACGACAAGGTTTCTCAAGTAGCCCGGGACCCTACACTCTCCTACCTGAGCCATATGGGCAATACCAGGAGCCAGTGGGTAGGAGAGTGTAGGGTCCCGGGCTACTTGAGAAACCTTGTCGTGGTGTCCGGGCTTAAGACATGTTCTACACCGTAGGACATGTTGACTAATCTCTCAATTTTAAAATCAGTTTGAGAATTAGTGAGACTGCAGAGTGCACCTATGTTTGTTATTGTTTTGTTATATTGTTATATTAATTATCACATCCGCACTTGTTACCTTGTGTAGGATGTCTATTGTGGTACTTGTGGTTCGCCGCGGGCATCCTCCATTGTATGCATTTTGCTGGGGATTGCCATTAGCAACGGGCCACAAGTGCAGGATTTGCTCCCCTATATATATGCACAACTGCATGTGGGTTTGAGCAGCTCCTGCTGATGCCAACCTGTCTTCTTAGTTTGTATATATAGATTCCTGGAGGTGTATAAACTCCTATTTAAATGTGCCTGTTTTCCATCTACAGGTCACATTTAGGTGCACCTGTGAAGCCTGGGCTATATCAGCAAGTCTTGAGTGGGACTCACAGACTCCTCCCTCCTCCCATTGCAAGCATGGCCATATGCTGGAGGTAACTGGTGAGTTGTTTGCGAGTCGGCCCTATGCTCCTGTAATTTACCCACTGGCTCCTGGTATTGCCCATATGGCTCAGGTAGGAGAGTGTAGGGTCCCGGGCTACTTGAGAAACCTTGTCGTGGTGTCCGGGCTTAAGACATGTTCTACACCGTAGGACATGTTGACTAATCTCTCAATTTTAAAATCAGTTTGAGAATTAGTGAGACTGCAGAGTGCACCTATGTTTGTTATTGTTTTGTTATATTGTTATATTAATTATCACATCCGCACTTGTTACCTTGTGTAGGATGTCTATTGTGGTACTTGTGGTTCGCCGCGGGCATCCTCCATTGTATGCATTTTGCTGGGGATTGCCATTAGCAACGGGCCACAAGTGCAGGATTTGCTCCCCTATATATATGCACAACTGCATGTGGGTTTGAGCAGCTCCTGCTGATGCCAACCTGTCTTCTTAGTTTGTATATATAGATTCCTGGAGGTGTATAAACTCCTATTTAAATGTGCCTGTTTTCCATCTACAGGTCACATTTAGGTGCACCTGTGAAGCCTGGGCTATATCAGCAAGTCTTGAGTGGGACTCACAGACTCCTCCCTCCTCCCATTGCAAGCATGGCCACATGCTGGAGGTAACTGGTGAGTTGTTTGCGAGTCGGCCCTATGCTCCTGTAATTTACCCACTGGCTCCTGGTATTGCCCATATGGCTCAGGTAGGAGAGTGTAGGGTCCCGGGCTACTTGAGAAACCTTGTCGTGGTGTCCGGGCTTAAGACATGTTCTACACCGTAGGACATGTTGACTAATCTCTCAATTTTAAAATCAGTTTGAGAATTAGTGAGACTGCAGAGTGCACCTATGTTTGTTATTGTTTTGTTATATTGCAATATTAGTAGCCACAATATCCTTGCTTGTGAAGCCATTTTTATGCAACCCAATGATGGCTGCACCCGTTTCTTTGCAGGTCACCATGGTTAACAATGGAAGAACAATGATTTCAAGCATCACCCTCCTTTTAACATGTCAAGTCTGCCATTTTAACCCAATCAGCCTGACATAATGATCTCCAGCCTTGTGCTCGTCAACATTCTCACCTGAGTTAACAAGACGATTACTGAAATGATCTCAGCAGGTCCTTTAATGACAGCAATGAAATGCAGTGGAAAGTTTTTTTTGGGATTAAGTTAATTTTCATGGCAAAGAAGGACTATGCAATTCATCTGATCACTCTCCAACATTCTGGAGTATATGCAAATTGCTATTATAAAAACTTAGGCAGCAACTTTTCCAATTTCCAATATTTATGTAATTCTCAAAACTTTTGGCCACTACTGTACTACTTTACCATCCACTCTTACACATGTGTGTCCATGGAGATTAAGTCAGGGGGGGACATGTTTGCTGGGCACAACTGTCTTGGCTGCTGCAGTGTGAGGGATATCATTGGGGCCGGACTTGAATCTGCTAAAATGTTTAAGGGCGCAGCCGATACTGGATTGTCTGTTTCCTAATCTTGGTCTAACTTTTTCCTCCTCACCTGTCTTTGTGTCGTCCTCACTGCCTCCTCAACTATCCCTAAGAAACATGGGTGTCTGTGGGGACAATGATCCGGGCACAGTCAACCAACACAGAATACAATCTTCTTGTGTGGTATCGACGAGGAGTACCACACAGTTTACCACAGTTGAGACAATTTCCATCACACTCCCCTCTATTTGTGATTTTAGCAGATGGGCAAGACCTCCGGGGTGAGTACTTCACTTGACCTTGTATCAAATGCAGGACTTAACCTAACATCTTCACCCGATTCCCCTTGATCTGGAGTCCTGAACATCTGCACCAACCATAAAAACCTGTTATGAATCGAGATGAAGTTGCCTGTAAGTGCTGACTTAATCCTAGTAAAGGGGGGAAAACATAGAAGTTAAGGCATTTCATCTAATTAAACAATTAAACAATACTACAAGTAATAACTAGTTATAGGTATAAGTGTATCCTTCACTTACTTAGTTGAGTACTAATAATTACTCATCTGTTCATCATACATTTCTGTCCAGCCTAATTTCTTATACTTAACGATGACCTTTCACCACTCCTGACATGCCTTTTTTAATAGTTTAATGCATTCCCCATGTGATAACAATTCTGGAGCATCTATTCTTATGGCTCTGTGTTGTGCCGTTCCTTTATTATTTCTACCAGAAGTTATAATTGATTTGCTATTAACCTTCAGTAAGGGTACAGAGGGGAGATAACAAGTTGGGGGGTGTCCCTGCACAGTCTGGACATGACAGCACACACACTCAGTACCTCACACACATTGCCTTGTTATCTCTTAGTATTGCAGACATTGTACTCGCTATCACACATTCCAATGTCGTGACATCACTCCACTCACAGCTCATGTTCTCTATCTCAGCAAACAGAGTTCCTACGGGTTCTGCGACAGTAATTCTTGCATGTACATTTAACCCAAACACCTTAAACTCCCTGAAGTTCAGGGACAGTGACTGATAACCTGTTCTCTCCTTCTGGAAAGACTTCAGTTACTCTGATGACACGCCAGCCCCCCTCTGAAAACGCTAGCTTTAGTCCTTGTTTTACAATTCTGGCACGACATACATAGTGGATACGGTTTAAAAAAGACCTAAGTCCATCAAGTTCAACCAAGGGATAGGTGGGGACGCGAATCCCAGAAGGAAGTGAGACTCAGATTTCTACACGTTTTTATAAGCATTAATGTTTTTTACTTTTAAGAATTCATCTAAACCTGTAACGGTCACGTCCACACACACACAGGGGGAAGGGTAGTGACCACTGCGCTCCACCCTCACCCCTGGCCCTGCCTACTTGCCTCACGAGTCCTGATGACAGGGGACAACTGGACGGCAATCCCTAACTTAGGATATGTGCAGGGAAGACAGACAAGACAAAATATGGAACATGAACGGACCGGGTCAGAACCAAGAGAGCTACGCAGTACAACGGATTAAGCAAAGAATGGTCAGGAGAAGCCGGGGTCAAATACCAGGAGAGTAGCGAAGTACAAGAGGAGTCCTAAGAGAGTAGTCAGGTGGGAGCCGAGGTCACAATACCAGGATGTATGCGCAGTACAGGAGGAGCAGGCAGAGGATCGTCAGGGAACAGGATCAGGTAAATATTCAGTAGTCCAACAAATAGCCAGGAACCTAGAAATTAACAGGCAACCTGTAGCCAGCAGGCTGCCTGTATTTATAGTGGGGAGTGAGGGTCATGTGACGTGGCCAGCATCACATGACCGACAGACCAACCAGTCGAGCACCGAGTGATCAGCTCGGCGCTCAAGGCAGACTAGGAGCAGGGAGCCACCCAGCTAGTAAGCCGCCCTGGGAATGAGGTCAAACACAGAACCTCATTCCAAAAGTTAAGCAACAGTTCTGCGGGCAATGGGGGACCGAGTGCACCTTCGGAACCCTGTGACAGTACCCCCCCTTTTACGAGGGGCCACCGGACCCAAGACTTCAGGCGATGGCTTTTCAGGGTGTTCTAAATGAAATTTACGAACCAGTCTAGGAGCATGAACCTCCCTGGCAGGTACCCAAGATCTCTCTTCAGGTCCATACCCCTTCCAGTGAATCAGATACTGCAAGGAGTTACGCACCTTCCTGACATCCACTATTTTAGACACGACATACTCGACAGCATCATTAACAAGAACCGGCGGAGGCGAGGCTTTCGATGGTACTACCGGTTCAAAATATTTTTTAAGTAGAGATTTATGGAACACATTATGAATGTGGAATGACTCGGGCAGCTCCAACCTAAATGATACCGGGTTAATCACCTCCGTGATCTTATATGGACCAATAAAACGAGGAGCAAATTTTCTAGAAGCTACCTTGAGAGATAGATTCTTGGAGGACAACCATACTTTATCCCCAACCTGAAAGTTCACCCCTCTTGAACGTCTCCTATCGGCCTTGAGTTTTTGAGAACTTTGAGCCTTTTCTAGGTTCGATTGAACCCGGGCCCAAACTGTGCACAGTTCGGAGGAGAGTTTATCAGCTTCAGGGTTAGAGGAGGAGACGGACGACCCAGAATGAAAACGGGGATGAAAACCATGGTTACAAAAGAAAGGGGAGACCCCAGCAGAAGAATTGACACGGTTATTCAGAGCAAATTCAGCCAACGGAAGGAATTTGACCCATAATTGCTGGTCATCAGCAACATACAACCTCAGGAATTGTTCCACAGACTGATTAAGGCGTTCAGTCTGCCCATTACTCTCAGGATGGTAGGCGGAAGAAAAAGACAACAAAATTTTACATCTTTGACAGAAGGCCCTCCAGAATTTGGACACAAACTGCACACCCCTGTCCGAAACAATATTTTCCGGGATGCCATGTAAACGAACAATCTCTCTCACAAAAATAGACGCCATGGTTTTAGCATTCGGAAGTTTAGACAGGGGAATGAAATGAACCATCTTGCTAAACCTATCAACCACTACCCAAACCACAGTCTTACCCTCCGCCAGCGGTAGGTCAGTTATAAAGTCCATCGAGATATGGGACCAGGGTCTACTGGGAATGGGTAGGGGTCGTAGGTTACCAGCAGGGCGAGTCCTAGGTGTCTTAGACCTGGCACAAACCTCACAGGCTGACACGTAGGACTTGACATCCCTGGTCAGAGTAGGCCACCAATAAGATCTAGAAACCAGATCCTTAGTGCCCTCAATACCCGGATGTCCACAAAAGGCAGAATCGTGACACTCACCCAACAGCTGGAGACAAAATTGTACGGGAACAAACAACTTATCTGTTGGGGTGGATGCCGGTGCCAGATGTTGTTCAGCCTTAATGCGAGCCGAGATATCCTGGGTTAGAGCCGCTAAGAAGATGTTTGCTGGTAGGATGGATTCAGGCGGCGTCTCAGTGGGTTGAAAAGCATGGAAGCTCCGAGATAATGCGTCTGCCTTCACATTTTTACTTCCTGGCCTGAACGTAATGGAGAAATCAAAACAGGTAAAAAACAGAGCCCATCGGGCTTGTCGGGGATTCAACCTCTTAGCGGACTCGAGAAACATTAGGTTTTTATGGTCAGTGACAACAGTTACTCGATGCCTTGCCCCCTCCAAAAAATGTCTCCACTCCTCAAATGCCCATTTAATGGCCAACAGCTCCCTATTCCCTATGTCGTAGTTTCTCTCCGTGGGAGAGAATTTCCTAGAGAAGAAGGCACACGGTCTCAGGTTAGTGAGGCTAGCAGGACCTTGTGAAAGGACTGCTCCTGCGCCGTCCTCGGACGCATCCACCTCCACAATAAAGGGTCTCTCCTGATCAGGCTGGATCAGAATGGGAGCGCTACTAAATGCCTTTTTTAATGTTTCAAATGAAGAAATGGCCTTGGTAGACCAATTCTCCAAATCCGCCCCTTTCTTAGTAAGGTCGGTCAATGGCTTAGCAATTACAGAAAAATTCATGATAAATTTACGGTAGTAATTAGCGAAACCCAAAAACCGTTGTAAAGCCTTTAAGGATGAAGGCCTTACCCATTCCTTAATTGCTAAAACCTTACCAGGATCCATCTTAAAGGCGTGAGGAGTCAAAACATGCCCTAGAAACAGTATCTCCTGTACACCAAAGACACATTTCTCTTGCTTAGCGGATAGCTGGTTCTCCCTCAACACCTCTAATACTTGTTTGACATGGGACACATAGGATTCGAAAACAGGAGAGAATATCAAAATGTCGTTGTGACAAACTGCCATTTGCCACTGGGCATTGTAGAGGACTTATGGCTAGCCTCCTGCCCTACAACTATGGCCCCGGGACATATTACCTTCTTCCATACTGAACTGTCAGCTCCAGAGACTAAGTCCCGTTCGAAGATGGGACTTAGTCGTTTTTCTGCATGAAATTGACCGACCGCACAGCCCAAATCTATGGAACTGTTTTGGGCAGGAAATTGTGCTTGCGGTCGGTCATAAAGGACTTCCACTAAACTTTTGATCCGCTGGAGGGATTTGTGTGACTTTTGGAAGTGTTTATGTTTGATGTATGCTAAGTTTAAATATGTAATTTTTATGGAGATGGAATGTATGGTTTTAAAGTTACAGTGTATGTTTAAAAACTGTATTTTTACTGTCTGTGATAGTTATGTTAATCCATAATTATATCACAGACAGAAGAGAGGATTTTGTGTATTCGGGTGGGGATTCCCCTCCTATTGTTCCCACATGTGTATTCGTGATCTCCCTTTGTCCTAGGAGATAATTGAATTGCACTTCGGGTGTCTCTAGGGCAGAGAGGAGGAAACCATGATGCATTGTGGGGACCTGCATAAATACGGGCGGGTAGCCCTCAATAAAAAGTTCATGTTCAGCTGAGTTCATGTTTCTCTAACCCTTCAGAACGCAGCCTCATCTCGTTATTGGAGGGAATTGCTGCATCACGCTGGGGATTGCTATGCTCTGCATATTCCCTGGAGGAGAGATCTTTCCCACACGGTCCTGAATGCTGGAGGTTCATTCAGGGTGGAAGGAAGACGGCGCGGCTCCAGTTAAGCTACGGCGGTTGTGGAGTCTGCGGTGGTCGTGGTGTCCAGTGCGGTGCTTGTGGTCCTCGGCGCAAGCTAGGAAGCGTCCATTAACGGAAGCGGTTCCGTTACATTGGTGGCAGCAGTGGGATGGCTTCCCTAGTGCGAGGAGCAGCATCCTGGGAACACCAAGCAAAACTGGACTATTGGTATAGTCACGTACGGTTTGACGCTATGCTGAAGAGGCGGTTGGCTATCTACGGGCCCCACCTAACAGAGGAAATTGTACCAGAAGTGAGGAGAGAGCTGGCGGAGTATCTGCAGCAGGAAGCAGAATATCGGGCAGAGATAGCGAAGTATTCCGTCCCTGCGCCCCAGCAAAAACGTGAGTTACAGGGGGCCGAAGGTGTCGTCCTTCCCCCCCAGCGGCAGTGTGTACCCCAGGGGGCCGAAGGTGTCGTCCTTCCCCCCCAGCGGCAGTGTGTACCCCAGGGGGCCGAAGGTGACGTCCTTCCCCCCCAGCGGCAGTGTGTACCCCAGGGGGCCGAAGGTGTCGTCCTTCCCCCCCAGCGGCAGTGTGAACCCCAGGGGGCTGAAGGTGTTGTCCTTCCCCCCCAGCGGCAGTGTGTACCCCAAGGGGCCGAAGGTGTCGTCCTTCCCCTCCAGCGGCAGTGTGTACCCCAAGGGGCCGAAGGTGTCGTCCTTCCTCCTCAGCGGCAGTGTGAACCCCAGGGGGCCGAAGGTGTCGTCCTTCCCCCGCAGCGGCAGTGTGTACCCCATGGGGCCGAAGGTGTCGTACTTCCCCCCCAGCGGCAGTGTGTACCCCATGGGGCCGAAGGTGTCGTCCTTCCCCCCCAGCGGCAGTGTGAACCCCAGGGAGCTGAAGGTGACGTACTTCCCAACCAGCGGCAGTGTGTACCACAGGGGGCCGAAGGTGTCGTCCTTCCCCCCCAGTGGCAGTGTGAACCCCAGGGAGCTGAAGGTGTCGTACTTCCTCCCCAGCGGCAGTGTGTGTTACAGGGAGCTGAAGATGCCCTCCTTCCTCCCCAGCAGCAGTGTGTACCCCAGGGGGCCGAAGATGTCGTCCTTCCCCCCCAGCGGCAGTGTGAACCCCAGGGAACTGAAGGTGTAGTCCTCTCTCCCCAGCGGCAGCTTACCATAACAAGGGGAGACACCAATCGCCCAGACGGCGCAGAGGGGACCGTGGTCTCTGCGCCTGACCTACCGGGATGCTGGACAGCCTGTCCAGATCCCCCACTACCCTCACCAGGACAACAGGAGGAGGGGGTAAGTACAAATTCCCCTCCCCAGTTAACTCCTAACGTGGCCTCAGGGTTAACAGAGGCGATGTTAACCCCTGTTGACTCCCATGTTCCTCTGGCTACTGAGCCGGACTATGGTCTCAGCACCCCAGCAGAAGAGCTGGCAGCGGGGCAGAGTGCAGTCAGCCTCTGCCCTCCCTCAAGTCCCCACAGCATGTTGCCCCATCACCACAGCAAAATACCCAGGTGCAGTAACTGTTCCTTGTGGGTGGGTCACCCTTGTACCTGTTTGTTGTGGGTGGGCTACTCGGGCATCTGGTTACTGTGGGTTGGTGGATCGACTAACGGAGGCACTGACCGACAGAAGGTCAGGTGCCTGGTTAGTCTTTCCCCCAAAGGGGAGATGTGTGACAAACTGCCATTTGCCACTGGGCATTGTAGAGGACTTATGGCTAGCCTCCTGCCCTACGACTATGGCCCCGGGACATATTAACTTCTTCCATACTGAACTGTCAGCTCCAGAGACTAAGTCCCGTTCGAAGATGGGACTTAGTCGTTTTTCTGCATGAAATTGACCGACCGCACAGCCCAAATCTATGGAACTGTTTTGGGCAGGAAATTGTGCTTGCGGTCGGTCATAAAGGACTTCCACTAAACTTTTGATCCGCTGGAGGGATTTGTGTGATTTTTGGAAGTGTTTATGTTTGATGTATGCTAAGTTTAAATATGTAATTTTTATGGAGATGGAATGTATGGTTTTAAAGTTACAGTGTATGTTTAAAAACTGTATTTTTACTGTCTGTGATAGTTATGTTAATCCATAATTATATCACAGACAGAAGAGAGGATTTTGTGTATTCGGGTGGGGATTCCCCTCCTATTGTTCCCACATGTGTATTCGTGATCTCCCTTTGTCCTAGGAGATAATTGAATTGCACTTCGGGTGTCTCTAAGGCAGAGAGGAGGAAACCATGATGCATTGTGGGGACCTGCATAAATACGGGCGGGTAGCCCTCAATAAAAAGTTCATGTTCAGTTCATGTTTTGCTAACCCTTCAAAACGCAGCCTCGTCTCGTTATTGGAGGGAATTGCTGTATCACGCTGGGGATTGCTATGCTCTGCATATTCCCTGGAGGAGAGATCTTTTCCACACGGTCCTGAATGCTGGAGGTTCATTCAGGGTGGAAGGAAGACGGTGCGGCTCCAGTTAAGCTACGGCGGTTGTGGAGTCTGCGGTGCTTGTGGTGTCCAGTGTGGTGCTTGTGGTCCTCGGCGCAAGCTAGGAAGCGTCCATTAACGGAAGGGGATCCGTTACAGTCGTCAAGATAGACAATAATAAATTTACCTAAGAACTCCCTAAGAATATCGTTCATTAAGTTTTGGAACACAGCTGGGGCATTGCTGAGTCCAAAAGGCATCACCTGATATTCAAAGTGTCCTATCAGAGTATTGAACGCTGTCTTCCATTCGTCTCCCTCCTTGATTCGTATTAGATTGTATGCCCCTTTCAGGTCAATCTTGGAAAACCAGGTTGCCCCCAAAACCTGGTTAAATAAATCCGGAATCAATGGGAGAGAGTATCTATTTTGGACAGTGATTTTATTTAATCTCCGGTAATCAATACAAGGCCTAAGACCACCATCCTTCTTTTTAACAAAGAAAAACCCTGCTCCCATAGGAGAGACTGAAGGTCTAATATAATCTTCCATAGCCTTGCGTTCGGGCCCTGAAAGATTATAAATCCGACCTTTAGGAAATTCGGCACCCTCAATTAGCTCTATGGCGCAATCATAAGGTCTATGGGGGGGTAGAACCTCTGGAGTAAGGGACGAGAACACATCAGAATATTCCTTAATAACAGAGGGTAATGTATTAGACCTTACTGAAACCCCACCCTGGACCACGGACAAGCATGAGTCACACTTAGGTCCCCATTTCACCAACTCTCCTTTGGACCAATCAATAGTGGGGTTATGTAAACGGAGCCAAGGCAACCCTAGTACCACCTCAACCGGTAGGTTCTCCAGGACTAGAAGAGAACATCTCTCAGAGTGGCACACACCCACGGACAGAGAAATTTCAGAGGTACATGACCTCACCATACCACCAATCAGGGGAGTAGCATCAATAGCCATGACATGGATAGGTGTAGGTAAAGCAAACATTGGAATACCCAATTTACAAGCAAACTCAAAGTCAATAAAGCTGGCCGCTGAACCGGAGTCAATAAAGGCCTTACCCGGCCACTTATTAACCCCCAGAGAAATTGTTATGGGTACCAAAAGCTTACCTTTAGAAAAATCAGGGTGTACCTGGTCTTTAGGTTGTCTTGCTTTAGAAGACTTGTCAGAGAGGTCCCTCTTAGGACACTTGTTGATCCAATGGCCAGGATCTCCACAGTAGAAGCACTCTCCGCGTCTGCGACGAAGATTACCCCGGGTCATGCCAACCTGCATGGGTTCCTCGGTGGAGACCTCAGTGTCGTCCCTGGAAAAGGCCTCTGGCTGGACCACCATCTGAGAACAGAACTGTCGTTCTTGTCGTCTCTCTCTAACTCGTCTGTCAAGTCGGACAACTAGGGTCATCATCTCCTCTAAGGTCTCAGGAATTTGGTAATTGACCAATAGATCTTTTAAATTATCAGATAGACCAGACCTAAACTGACTCTTCAGGGCTGGTTCATTCCATCCTGAGGGGACACACCACAGTCTGAATTGGGTGCAATACTCCTCCGCAGGGAGATGGCCCTGATCCAGTGCCCTAAGAGCTGTCTCGGCTCGTCATAGAGGGTACCCAGGGCCTGAAAAAACCCCTCCACAGAAGTTAGACAACTGGCCCCAGGAGGTAACGAAAATGCCCAGTCCTGGGGATCACCCTGTAGTAGAGAAATGATAATCCCCACGCGTTGGCTCTCGGGACCGGAGGACACGGGGCGCAAATGGAAGTAGAGTTTGCAATTCTCCTTAAAGGAGAGAAACCTCTTCCGGTCTCCAGAAAAGGGTTCTGGGAGCTTGATCTGGGGTTCAAAATATGGACTGGAGGACAGAGGAGTGGAAGAACCTTGCCCTAACTCACAAGAACGGAGTTTCTCTCCTAGCTCCTGCACCCTCTGTGTCAAGTTAGAGACATGGTCAGTCAGGGTAGTAAGAGGATTCATGATACAGTGGTTATTGGGCCTGTTAATCTGTAACGGTCACGTCCACACACACACAGGGAGAAGGGTAGTGACCACTGCGCTCCACCCTCACCCCTGGCCCTGCCTACTTGCCTCACAAGTCCTGATGACAGGGGACAACTGGACGGCAATCCCTAACTTAGGATATGTGCAGGGAAGACAGACAAGACAAAATACGGAACATGAACGGACCGGGTCAGAACCAAGAGAGCTACGCAGTACAACGGATTAAGCAAAGAATGGTCAGGAGAAGCCGGGGTCAAATACCAGGAGAGTAGCGAAGTACAAGAGGAGTCCTAAGAGAGTAGTCAGGTGGGAGCCGAGGTCACAATACCAGGATGTATGCGCAGTACAGGAGGAGCAGGCAGAGGATGGTCAGGGAACAGGATCAGGTAATTATTCAGTAGTCCAACAAATAGCCAGGAACCTAGAAATTAACAGGCAACCTGTAGCCAGCAGGCTGCCTGTATTTATAGTGGGGAGTGAGGGTCATGTGACGTGGCCAGCATCACATGACCGACAGACCAACCAGTCGAGCACCGAGTGATCAGCTCGGCGCTCAAGGCAGACTAGGAGCAGGGAGCCACCCAGCTAGTAAGCCGCCCTGGGAATGAGGTCAAACACAGAACCTCATTCCAAAAGCTAAGCAACAGTTCTGCGGGCAATGGGGGACCGAGTGCACCTTCGGAACCCCGTGACAAAACCCTTTTTAAAACTGTCCACTGTTCCTGCTGTGACCACGTCCTGAGGAAGTCTATTCCACAGATTCACAGTTCTTACAGTAAAGTAGCTTTGACGCTTCTGAAGCCTGAACTATTTCTTCTCCAGTCGGAGGCAGTGCCCCCTTGTCTTTGGAGCACATTTTTCATGGAACAGTTTTTTACCGTATTTTTTGTATGGCCCATTTATATATTTGTACAGGTCAATCATGGTCCCCCTTAGATGTCTCTTCTCAAGACTAAATAAATTCAATTCTTTTAATTGTTCTTCATAACTAAGATCCTCCATGCCCCTTATCATTTTAGTCGCTCTCCTCTGTACTCCCTCCAGCTCCAGGGCATCCTTTCTATGGACTGGTGTTTAGAACGGAACTGCATATTCCAGATGAGGCCGCACCAACGCTTTGTAAAGTGGAAATATTACATCCCTGCCCCACGAGTCCATGCCTTGTTTAATGCATGACAATATCCTGGCCTTAGAAGCAGCTGATTGACATTGTATGCTGTAATTTAATCTACCATCCACAAGGACTCCCAAATCCTTCTCTATAAGTAACTCTCCCAGTGTTACATCACCTAGGACATATGAAGCACAGAGATTATTACTACCAAAATACATAACTTTACATTTATCCACATTGAATCTCATTTGCCAAGTTGATGCCTAACCATTCAGAGTGTCCAAGTCAGCTTGTAGCTTATGGACATCTTCCATAGACCGTACAGTTCTACATAGCTGGAGAGAGACTTAAGTTACTCTGATGACACAATAGGAACACGCCAACCAAAGTGACAATTGTAAATTGCTAGCAGGACGAATTAAAAATTTAAAAAGACCAGAAGAAGAGAGAGACTGGGATTACTAATTTATCCTTGGCCAAGGAAAGCATTAGACCCAAGATGATCCCTCCATTCTAACCTAGGGTCTGTGTCACTTTATCACAGCAGAGGTTATGGAATTGGTGGCATGACAGAAGGTTAACCTGTTGGGGACATATGACCTACCTGGTACGTCATGTGTAGTTCCGAGCACCGCCGCGCGGTGATCAGAACTGGGTGCCTGCTGAAATCAATTAGCATGCACCCTGGGACAATTCACAGGGGGGTCCTGTGACAATTCAGACCTGCGGTTTGCGGCATTTACGGTTCGTTCCGGCGGGGATTGGCGGTGCCATCGGGTCCCCGTGCTGCTGTAATGTGGACCCGATGGCATGGAAGGCAGCGCGATGCCTTCCTTAGGCATCGCGCTGCCTTCCGGTGAAGAGCCTGTGAGATCCAGCCCCCAGGAAGCTGTATGAGTAATACACACAGTATTACTCGTACAGCCAATGCATTCCAATACAGAAGCCTAAGACAATCGCCCAAAAAATAGAAAAATTATGGCTCAGAATATGGAGACACTTAAACCATTATATATTTTTTGTTTTAAAAAAGCTGTTATTGTGTAAAACTTAAGTAAATAAAAAAAAAGTATACATATTAGGTATCGCCGTGTCCGTAATAACCTGCTCTATAAAAATATCACATGACCTAACCCCTCAGGTGTACACCGTAAAAAATAAAAACGGTGTAAAAAAAGCCATTTTTTGTCACCTTACATCACAAAAAGTGTAATAGCAAGCGATCAAAAAGTCATATACACCCCAAAATAGTGCCAATCAAACTGTCATCTCATTCCCCAAAAATGAGACCCTACCTAAGATAATCGCCCAAAAACTGAAAAAAACTATGGCTCTCAGAATATGGAGACACTAAAACATGATTGTTTTTTGTTTCAAAAATGATATTATTGTGTAAAACTTACATAAATAAAAAAAAGTATAAAAAGTATACATATTAGGTATCTCCACGTCCGTAATAAAAATATCACATGACCTAACCTCTCAGGTGAATACAGTAAAAAAATAAAAATAAAAACGGTGTATAAAAAGCTATTTTTTTGTCACCTTACATCACAAAAAGTATAATAGCAAGCGATAAAAAAGTCATATGCACCCCAAAATAGTGCCAATCAAACCATCATCTCATCCCACAAAAATCATACCCTACCCAAGACAATCGCCCAAAAACTGAAAAAACTATGGCTCTCAGACTATGGAGACTATGGAGACACTAAAAATTAAATCATTGTGTAAAACTTATATAAATAAATAAAAAGTATATATATTAGGTATTGCCGCGTCTGTAATAATCTGCTCTATAAAAATATCTCATGACCTAACCCCTCAGGTGAATGCCGTAAAAAATAAAAACGGTGTAAAAAAGCTATTTTTTGTCACCTTACATCACAAAAAGTGTAATAGCAAGCTAACAAAAAGTCATACGCACCCCAAAATAGTGCCAATCAAACCGTCATCTCATCCCAAAAAAAATTAGCCCCTACACAAGACAGACGCCCAAAAAATAAATAAAACTATGGCTTTCAGAATGTGGAGACACTAAAGAATCATTTAAAAAAATAAATAATGCTTTGATATGTAAAACTGAAGTAAACAACCAAAAAATATCATGTCAAACAACCAAATGTCATATTTGGTATTGTCGCATCCGTGACAACCTGCTCTATAAAAATACCACATGATCTAACCTGTCAGATGAAGGTTGTAAATAACAAAAAATAAAAAATGGTGCCAAAACAGCTATTTCTTGTTACCTTGCCTCACAAAAAGTGTAATATAGAGCAACCAAAATTCATATGTACCCTAAACTAGTACCAACAAAATTTCCACCCTATCCCATAGTTTCTAAAATGGGGTCACTTTTTTGGAGTTTCTACTCTAGGGGTGCATCAGGGGGGCTTCAAATGGGACATGGTGTCAAAAACCAGTCCAGCAAAATCTGCCTTCCAAAAACTGTATGGCATTCCTTTCCTTCTGCGCCCTGCCGTGTGCCTGTACAGCAGTTTACCACCACATATGGGGTTTCTGTAAACTACAGAATCAGGGCCATAAATATTGAGTTTTGTTTGGCTGTTAGCCTTTGCTTTGTAACTGGAAGAAAATTATAAAAATTGAAAATCTGCCAAAAAAGTGAAATTTTGAAATTTTATCTCTATTTTCCATTAATTCTTGTGGAACACCTAAAGGGTTAACAAAGTTTGTAAAATCAGTTTTGAATACCTTGAGAGGTGTAGTTTCTAAAATGGGGTCACTTTTTTGGAGTTTCTAATCTAGGGGTGCATCAGGCTTCAAATGGGATATGGTGTCAAATAAACACTACCTTGAGGGGTGTAGTTTCTAGAATGGGGTCATTTTTGGGTGGTTTCTATTATGTAAGCCTCACAAAGTGACTTCAGACCTGAACTGGTCCTTAAAAAGTGGGTTTTTGAAAATTTCTGAAAAACTTCAAGATTTGCTTCTAAACTACTAAGCCTTGTAACATCCCCAAAAAATAAAATGTCATTCCCAAAATGATCCAAACATGAAGTAGACATATAGGGAATGTAAAGTAATAACTATTTTTGTAGGTATTACTATGTATTATAGAAGTAGAAATTTTTGGTAAATTTGGCATTTTTTTATAAATAAAAATGTTTTTTTTTTTACTCCATTTTACCAGTGTCATGAAGTACAATATGTGACAAAAAAAAGTATCTCAGAATGGCCTGGATAAGTCAAAGCGTTTTAAAGTTATCACCACAAAAAGTGACACTGGTCAGATTTGCAAAAAATTGCCAAGTCCTTAAGGTGAAAATGAGCCCGGTCCCTAAAGGGTTAAGTACACTGATGATGAAAAGGGTGACAATGTTTTGAACTTTTGACTTTCAGGCTCCATAGCTCACCAACCACTACAGTTTCGGACGTGAGACTACCATCATTTTATAGACGATCCTCTCGGCTATCTTATACAGTACAGACCAAAAGTTTGGACACACCTTCTCATTTAAAGAGTTTTCTTTATTTTCATGACTATGAAGGCATCAAAACTATGAATTAACACATGTGGAATTATATACATAACAAACAAGTGTGAAACAACTGAAAATATGTCATATTCTAGGTTCTTCAAAGTAGCCACCTTTTGCTTTGATTACTGCTTTGCACACTCTTGGCATTCTCTTGATGAGCTTCAAGAGGTATATAATTGTATATAATTCCACATGTGTTAATTCATAGTTTTGATGCCTTCAGTGTGAATCTACAATTTCATAGTCATGAAAATAAAGAAAACTCTTTGAATGAGAAGGAGTGTCCAAACTTTTGGTCTGTACTGTACATACATTGGACTTGCAGCTATTTAGCATATGATTAGTTCTGCCGATTCTTCTCATGTACCGTAACTGCATTGTTACTGTTTTGCTCCTGGTGGTGGAACAATCTTTTTTTTCTTGTATACTACAAATTACAACCCGTTCTCACATTCCCTACTTGCTCAGTGTGTTATTAGGTTGATTCCCAAGCAAAAGGTCACTGGTTCCAGGATCAGACAAGAAGAAGATTTTCCAAGAAAAGCGAAACAGCATCATCCAGCTCATCGATAGCCGTATCCCGCCAAGAAAATTGGCAAACTGCATCATGTAAGCGCCATGACAGCTGGAAGAATACAAAATGAAGTCCATCTATATCCATCTATATTATATGCTTCATAATACAAGCATTACACAAGTCTGGAATGGTGGGCCGAAAATTTTTGAAGAAGCTTCGATTTCAACATCGTCGTAAGAAGCGTCGGATCGAGTTTGCAAAAAAGTACGAACAGTGGACAGTAGAAGATTGGAAACAGTTGATTTGGAGCGATGAGACAAAAGTCAATAGACTGGGCTCTGATGGGGGAAAATGGAAGAAACAAGGGAAAAGGGGGCTAACGGATCGAGATATTAAAGGAACTGTCAAGTTCGGTGGAGAAAGCCTGATGATATGATATGGGGTGGTTTCACATCCAAAGGCGTTAGATACTTGACCAAGAATAATGGTGGTCTCAATGCTGAGCTATATGTGAGTATCCTACAAGACGAGTTACTATCTCGTGTACTATGGGTATGAAAAGTACAACATTGTGTTCCAGCAGGACAACGATCCGAAGCATATGTCGAGATTGGCCAAAAAATGGGTCCATGATAAGGAAGTAGAGGTGCTAGATTAGACTCCACAGTCCCCAGACCTCAACCCAATCTAACACTTGTGGGTAGAGCTGAAGAAAAATCAGTATTCGTACCCAAGTGAGTCGACCAGAATGCACCAACATTGGGAACGTGTAGAAGAGACCTCGGAACAGATTTCTGGTGAGACCTGCTTGAATCTGATCGAGAGCATGCCCAGAAGGATTCAGGCCATGCTGAAAGCCAAAAGTGGATTTACAAAATACTAACAAAATAATAAAAATGTAAAATTAGAATTTTAAGAGCAAAACAGTAACAATGCAATTACATGAGAAGAATCTGCCGAACTAATCATATGCTAAATAGGTGCAAGTCCAATTTATGTACGAGATGGCGAAGAGGATTGTCTATAAAATGATGGGAGTCTCACGTTTGAAGCTGTAGTGCATGGTGAGATATGGAGCCTGAAAGTCAAAAGTTGAAAACATTGTTACCTTTTTGCTCGTCAGTGTACTACTGAAACTCTCTCTCTTCCACAGATTACCTTAAATAGAGAATTTAGATAAAGCCCAGAGAACCCCTTTAATGTCTCTACTGTAATGAGGATGGAAATATTTTAAGCAAAATTTTTGTTGTAAGTCACTGGGTGCTCATTTTCTTTACGGGATTCATGGGACAGTGTGTACAAACAATGGGGTTATCATAGAAAATATAACATAAAATATACAGACATATACTGTACATACAGTGCAAAATAACAGTTTGGAAAATAAAAGGGATAAAAGCAGCGTAATACATTATGAGACAGATAAGTCTAGTTGCCTGGGGAAGCAGAAATATTGGTCAGTCCATCAAGCTAGTGATCCCCAAGGAAATGACAGTTTGCTATGGTTTTCTATCCTCCATACTCGTGTTAAAAAGGGTCTGTAGATTCCCCCAAGCCCCCCCGGCCTGTGATGTAAGAGGAGTATGGTAATGACCTCTTTCTACAATTCAGTGTTTATGACCTCTTGCTATGAACTAGATCTGCCTCAAAATTTTGATTGTATTCACCCTAGCAACTTCATATTACCTCCATCCACTCCGTCCTAATGTCCTGCACACATTCGTACCAAACATGGTGGAGATAATGGAAGGATGGCTGGAGTTATCTAATTGCTCCCGGTTACTGAGCTGGGATTGATTTGATTTTGATACCGTAGAAGCATATACATGGCCTGAGTTCTCCGGAGGAAGCACGTGGACCAAATATGGATTTTGACACATTTTTATTTGATGTATATTGCAAGATAAGGGTTTAATGTGTGACCTTGGCTGGAGAGGACCTTTTCCTGACCCCTCTAATGGTTTTGGCTTGTATATGACCCTCATGCTATCTTCACATTTTATGATAGGGGTCTCTGAGAAGGGGTTCCATCTTGGTGATTTTATAGCTACAATCTCCTGACCTGGCTTTGGGCAGGGGACATGGACGAGGTAATGACCCAATACTGGAATGTAAAGGGAGGGGTTGCCTACTCCTAACAATAATTTTGATATTCGGATATCTCTATCACCACACTTAGTGATTGTTTCACTGTTATATTTCTCCATTTCAAAAGCCATTACTCTTTTGTTTCTCCATCCACATAACTGTATGAAGGCTTGCTTTTTGTAGGATGAGTTTTTTTTGTTGTTGTTGTTTTTTTAACAGATGACAAATTAAGCCAGTTCCTGCCACTGGTCCAGTCGGCTGATTAAGAAGTCCATGGGTCAGAGAAAGGGCACAGTCCAGGTTGTTCAGATGTTGCATATCCCATTACTCATATGTGTCAGGTTGGCACATCCATTGGAAAAAACTGTTCCATCCTGTTCAGTAAACTGTTATGGCTGCTGCTTCTGCTACTTGTTGTAGAGCTAGTGCTGGTACAGGCAGTGGAGCAGTAAACTGAAAGCTGCAGCAAGCTGGGTACAGAGCATATGGTCATTTTTAGAAGACATTGCACAACCAGCTTTATGACGTTGACCATGCAGGGGGATGTGCTATATTCCCCAAATGCAGCACAGCCACGATGTTCGTGCCATTGTCTACTAAGAGATAACAAGGCAATGTGTGTGAGGTACTGAGTGTGTGTGCTGTCATGTCCAGACTGTGCAGGGACCCCCCCCCCCCCGACCTTGTTACCTCCCCTCTGTACCCTCACTGAAATGGCAAACAGAACAAACTGCGCTGGAGTATAACAATGGCTGGGTGCGGCCGATATACTTCTCTACTCTGCCCAAGCTAAGAACAAGTCCCGTGGGATCCATGCCTGGTTCATTTTAATGAACGTGAGTTTGTCCAGGTTGGCTGTGGACAGACGGCTACGCTTGTCTGTGAGCACTCCCCTGTTATGCTAAACACACGTTCAGACCATACACTTGCCACAGGCCAGCACCTCCAAGGCGTAAAGGGCAAGCTCAGGCCATGTGCCCAATTTGGAGACCCATGAGTCAGTACATGCAGACGGGTGGATATGTACTGTTCCACCATGTTGCTGAAACGCTACCTCCTGCTAAGATGGTCTATATCAGATGGTGGTGCTGGATGTTGTGGCCTGCAGACAAAGCTTTTCCACATTTCAGCCATGCTAACCCTCCCTTCTGAGGTGGTGCCAGTGCCCCAGCTGTGTTGGTGACTTCCTCCTCCGCTTTGTGCTTGTATTCACGCATCTTCCGATCACGCTCCAGTGACAGAAGTAAGGACAGCACGTTGTCCACCCAGTACTAGGCACTGGTAACAATGAGGGTGTTAAGGGGGAATATTAATCACCAATATTTATGCAAATATCGATAATTAATATTCATAAATGGGAGGAGCCGTCTATTGATGACTCCGCCCATTTATACCTAAATAAACATAAAACACTACTGATTACCTCTGATTGCCTATACATTACACTGAACTACACTACGTACGACTTACTATCACTATACTACGGCGGCGACTAGTAAAAACACCATACACTGTATTATGAACAATAAGGAATATTTATTACACAATACAATTATACAAGTCTAACAATATGCTATATCTATATATATTCATAGATCAATGGATATGAATATATATACATACAGAAGTACACACCGCAGTATAGAAATGGTACTACAATAAACACAATACAAGCCTAACTACTCTACACAGCACAATCCCAAATTCCACCCCACACACTATCTATATAATACCATAATACATTTATACACACAAATATCAATAACCTACCCGCCTGACTAATCACTGTCCCTATGGGGTAGTTATCAGGGCAGTGGTAGCAGGGATAAGGCATTGAAGGGGTTAATGGTCAGGACTCTGCAGGCACAGGGCAATGCAGAGGTTAATGCTCTGCAGGGATTTATTCACACACTATATGTCACAGTCTAATATTTGCTTATAATTATATATATCTATATCAATGGAATAGATATATATATTTATAGCAGCACACAACAATATAAGTAACAATACACTATTACGGTACTAACTACGCTAACACATTCCCCAGTCCTCCCCAACATCTAACTACAATTGTACTAATCCCTACGGGGAATAACCAGGGGTTATTACGGAACAGGGGATATGAGGGAACTACAATCCTGGGGGAACACAGGGGATATATGATTATAGGGGGACTCAGGGCAGGAGAGGTTAAGGGTAACCAAGGGTTATACAGGGGGTGACTGGGCTGCTTCCAGGGTACAGGCTCATCAAGGATTAATGCTGAGACATGAAGTCAGCAGCCAGGGGTTAGGGGATGGTTGGTACTCAGCCATTTTTCAGAGCCATGTGGCCTCTCTTCAGGGTGCAGCGCCCATGTGCCTCATTGCAGTCCAGGAATCCAAGAGAGCGCATGTCTGCCATGCTGGGGGCTTTATACCACCAAAGCAGCCCCCCCTCCTCCTTCTTCAACAGGAGGGTGATGACATCATCGTGGGGTCGTGTGACGGAATGCTAGAGCTGAAACAAAGGACTTCCTGCACAAGCTGTAAGCCCCCAGCTGCTGCTACAACATAACATCACCCACTCCCACGTCATAAACGAACCAGGCTGATCAATATATATATGTACACATATACACACTACACAACCTGGGGATACTTAGGTATATACATCCATATAGATGTTTGGGGCCCATCTACATGCATGTCCATATACACAATATCATAAATGGGCAGTAATAAGCCCACCTGCATATGGATATATTATACATAGAGATGTATGCGGACAAGGGGGCATACATACATCTCCATGTATACACCCATACCACCTGGACCGGCCCATGCAAAAGGGCCAATATACATGCATATATGTAAGGGCATATATACATATATATTTAAATCCAAACTTCCCTCAACAATCCCCCTGTTGTCGCAATTCGACAATAAACTTTGGGGAAGTGTTGGGACATATTTGCCCCCTCAACCCCCCTCTTGGTAACAGTTGAGGAAGGACTGAAGTAATATGGCCCTTAGGTACCTAGTCATCACCCATCGTGCACTAACACCTCCGACCTGCCCTTCAACGTAACCAGGCGTCTCCATCCATAGAATACACCGTCTTCTTCTCTGGAATTTACTTGCATCTTACATTATGATCCTCAGGTGTCAGCCACTCCCTATGTAGTCTATTTCTGACTCGGGAATGGCTTCACCTTCGCTGTTTTTATCACTCCACTCAGCGACCGTGTTCTTTCTCTTTGCCAGTGTTGTTCTTCTGGCGTCCGTCACCCCCAATGTCAGTGCCAGTCTATCGGTGTCAGTCACTCCCAATGATTCCAGAATGACTTTACCCTTAATCCATGTAGCACCTCCTTATGGGGTACGGACGGCCATAGGCTGACCTTTTAACACAAGTACAACTTTAGACTCAGTTGTTGGAGAGGTTCTCCCATGGACAGATACGTAGGTCTTTACAAGGTAGGTCAGAATTTCTGGTAAGAGGTGATGTCATAGTACCTAAATACTAACTGCGGGAAAGAACACCGCACTCACTGACATTCAGTCCAACCCTTACAAACGTCACCGTTCTTGGGGTTAAAGTGGCAAATGAACTTGGTAAAGGAGGGGGGGGGGCCTGTCCCTAGGGAATCTACTCTTCCCCATTCACACAAAAACAGGTCACATCCCTCCCAACACCACCAGATTCCATTAAATGTGTGTACCCATAGAGACTCATGCAACCTGGCATATCTCTACACCTCCAAAGACACAGGTAGGTCGCAGACCCCTGTGTCAATGGGAAACGACTATAGGATGCAAATGTGTACAGCCAAATAATAACTCACCGCAATGCGTTGGGCGAGTTTCCCTGGGTATAGGCTGTCACACATTTGTACCTAGAGTGTCTATAGGTCCACAATCAACCAACAAACATAATCAATATATATACAATACAATGTGCTATGGGGTTTCAGGGTAGTACATGTTATACGTCCCGAACCCTCATAGGAAACAAAGTGTCCATAAAATATTTGGCTACAGGACAAAGTTGGAGTTATGTCCTGAGCCTCCTCCTCCGGATAGTTCTGCAAAGTTCTGTCTGGTTCTGGTGTATTTGGTCAGTAAGTCCCTTGACCCTCCGATTACGATGACCAGAACCAGAAGAAGTTTCACTGGGTGAAACAAGTGATAAGTTCTTCCACCCGAACGTCTCCCAAGTCTTCCTCCAGAGCCTTAAATAATGCTCCCGCTGGATTGTGGCACAGTCTTCTCTAAAACACCTCTAGGCAGAGGTCGCTTAGTTGCCAAAATCCAGTGGGATC
This sequence comes from Bufo bufo, assembly GCF_905171765.1. Classification (NCBI taxonomy): domain Eukaryota; kingdom Metazoa; phylum Chordata; class Amphibia; order Anura; family Bufonidae; genus Bufo; species Bufo bufo. The sequence goes on along the minus strand of NC_053392.1, from coordinate 9,291,764 downwards.
CTCTGGAGCTTCACAACAGTGTCAGGGGGAATAGCTGGCCTCTTCTGTGGCATCTCCTAGGTTTTTCTTCCGCTCCATATAAAATCACACCTATGGCAGAAGAAAACACCAGGCGCTCCCAGGGGAATTTCTCCCCTAACAGTGCAATTAAATGTGAAAATTTCCAGCACCAATACCTTTAACCCATGGGTAGAGAAAGGTATTGGGCTGCCCTTTATCTCACAGGACCCCTCGTTATCCCAACACTGGTGTCTGAACACCCTACCTTCAGAGGATTGAGTCCTCTGCTGCACATCCCTCTGCACCAACAGATAAGGATGGCCACCCTACTAGGTTAGGATAACTGGAGTTCTGTGGACAAAGCACCATCTTGTTATTGATGGCACCGCATCCCCGTCCACCCATGTGTACCCAGGCTGATTTCCCCCTGTGATCCCGTCTTGTGGGGTCCCGCAGAACCAATGGCATAGGCATGCCCCGGCTCCCCAGGACCCCACAACACAAGAACACAGTCCACACTCTGCTGCCAAACACTCTGCGTCCAATCCCTATCAGAGCTGTGCTGCCTGCTCGGACTAGAATTAAGTGCGCAGCACAAGATTACACCAATGTTGTCTGTCCGCCCCAGTCCCCAGCGCAACACAGCCCTACCGAAAACCTTGAGCAAAACAGTGTTATCTGTATCGATCTGAGACCCTGGCTGCCCAGAATAATATCACATCATCCTTTGTGTAGGATTTCCCGTGTGATATTATCTGCTCGCGAACCTATACGTTCTCGATCCACAGTGTAACACTGTTCCACTGCAAGGGGACACAGAATGAAACAGACAGCAGATGGGACTTACACCACTACTTAAATCAGCATGGTATAACACATCCACAGACAAGGACTACCACCATCAACATCAAGAAAAACTTACAAACAGATAACAAAAACACACAACATGGACATACACAGGGAACAAACGGTGTAACAAATAGTACAGGGGTGTCAAATGTTGCCTAGCCTAGCTTGGCCACTCTGACCCCTCAGCAGCTGGTGATGCTGCCGAGAGGTAACCCCGTTATGGCCAGGCTGACTAGACCCCACTGCACAATTTGTTACCTGGCTGATACTGTTGGACACATTGCAATTACCTGCACAAGGGCAATTCCTTGCAATGTGTCCTTTGTTCCCACACCTGAAACACGCGACTTGGTTTCCTGTCCTGTGTGTTATGTTCCTATCTGTTTCGCAGTGTCTCGCTATGTGACCTAGGCCACCACATGCAAAACATCTGATGTTTGCTCTGCATGGCCCAGGTCCATCTACGCTGCAGCCGTGCTCCCTTCTCCTGAATTGTTCCATCCTCAGGGACGCACTCTTCACAACTGTTCTTTTTCCCAAACTCAGGGAAAAATCTCTGTTAGTCTGGACCGGCTTGACCTGATCATTAGACCGGTCACAGACTACTCTCCCCCCTTGTGGCCCTGCACAGGGCAACGTTTTGGGAGATTCCGACCCTGGCTTTACGGAAAAAGAAAGGGCCGGCACCAACCTGGTGATAACTTGTTGCATGCCAGACATTAGCTGGGACCTTACAGCAACCTGAGCCTTCAATTTGGCTACCGTCACGTCAGTAGAGGCAGTCCGCTCCTTGAAGGCCTTGACCTCAGTATAAGACTGAGTCAACTTAGCCTCAATTTCCTCCTTCTGCCTCTGCAGCTCTACTAACTGTGACTCTATCCTAGCCACCTGCGCATCTCGGTCAACAGTAGACTGCACATTCTCTGCCAGCTGCGCCTGCAATGTCGAAACCTGGTCCGAATTACTGGCACAGCATTGGCAGTGAATGTTCGGAGGAATTGTCTCTGTTGACTGAGACACCAGCGCCACTTCCTTTGGCTTGCAGATGCTAGCCTCAAACGTATGAACGAGTTTGGCCAGCATCCGAAGCCGTTTGGTGGCCTTGTTCAAAACCGTCCGTTTGTTAACACATAGCTTGTCGTAACTACAAGCCTGTGTTAACAAATCGGACCACAGCATTTCTGCTGACTTGTGAGTGGTGGGGAGGATGGGGTTAAATGTGCTGTGTTTAGCTAACTGGTGTAGTGTGGAGAAGTCCATACTCCCGTTTTGATGAGAGGTCATCTTCCTTGGTGTTGTCCTTTGTTGTCCCTTGTATGCTGCGTGGAGAAGGTCCTGTAGTATCTGGAACGCCTTCTCCCGCTCAGCTGGACTTCTCTGTTCAGCTCCAACGGCGATGGTCCTCTCTTCAGTGACGTATGCGACGACTTCTCTCCAGTGTTCAGTGGGCGTGCAAGGCAATCAGAAAATCGTTAATACACAAATCAGAAAGATTTAAATTCTCTGCTGTAGAGATTGCTCCGTGTTTGGTTCTGATTGAACAAAACGCTTTACCTGTACGAACTATCAGGCAATGGACGCTCAGAATCCACTGAACGCGTCCCTCCCGCCTGACTAGTTCACAGCGTAAACGATTTTTTTCACCAAAAACAAACACAGAAAACAAATTCCTAGCAGTGGGCCTGGCTCGCCAATGTTAGGGGGGAATATTAATCACCAATATTTATGCAAATATCGATAATTAATATTCATAAATGGGAGGAGCCGTCTATTGATGACTCCGCCCATTTATACCTAAATAAACATAAAACACTACTGATTACCTCTGATTGCCTATACATTACACTGAACTACACTACGTACGACTTACTATCACTATACTACGGCGGCGACTAGTAAAAACACCATACACTGTATTATGAACAATAAGGAATATTTATTACACAATACAATTATACAAGTCTAACAATATGCTATATCTATATATATTCATAGATCAATGGATATGAATATATATACATACAGAAGTACACACCGCAGTATAGAAATGGTACTACAATAAACACAATACAAGCCTAACTACTCTACACAGCACAATCCCAAATTCCACCCCACACACTATCTATATAATACCATAATACATTTATACACACAAATATCAATAACCTACCCGCCTGACTAATCACTGTCCCTATGGGGTAGTTATCAGGGCAGTGGTAGCAGGGATAAGGCATTGAAGGGGTTAATGGTCAGGACTCTGCAGGCACAGGGCAATGCAGAGGTTAATGCTCTGCAGGGATTTATTCACACACTATATGTCACAGTCTAATATTTGCTTATAATTATATATATCTATATCAATGGAATAGATATATATATTTATAGCAGCACACAACAATATAAGTAACAATACACTATTACGGTACTAACTACACTAACACATTCCCCAGTCCTCCCCAACATCTAACTACAATTGTACTAATCCCTACGGGGAATAACCAGGGGTTATTACGGAACAGGGGATATGAGGGAACTACAATCCTGGGGGAACACAGGGGATATATGATTATAGGGGGACTCAGGGCAGGAGAGGTTAAGGGTAACCAAGGGTTATACAGGGGGTGACTGGGCTGCTTCCAGGGTACAGGCTCATCAAGGATTAATGCTGAGACATGAAGTCAGCAGCCAGGGGTTAGGGGATGGTTGGTACTCAGCCATTTTTCAGAGCCATGTGGCCTCTCTTCAGGGTGCAGCGCCCATGTGCCTCATTGCAGTCCAGGAATCCAAGAGAGCGCATGTCTGCCATGCTGGGGGCTTTATACCACCAAAGCAGCCCCCCCTCCTCCTTCTTCAACAGGAGGGTGATGACATCATCGTGGGGTCGTGTGACGGAATGCTAGAGCTGAAACAAAGGACTTCCTGCACAAGCTGTAAGCCCCCAGCTGCTGCTACAACATAACATCACCCACTCCCACGTCATAAACGAACCAGGCTGATCAATATATATATGTACACATATACACACTACACAACCTGGGGATACTTAGGTATATACATCCATATAGATGTTTGGGGCCCATCTACATGCATGTCCATATACACAATATCATAAATGGGCAGTAATAAGCCCACCTGCATATGGATATATTATACATAGAGATGTATGCGGACAAGGGGGCATACATACATCTCCATGTATACACCCATACCACCTGGACCGGCCCATGCAAAAGGGCCAATATACATGCATATATGTAAGGGCATATATACATATATATTTAAATCCAAACTTCCCTCAACAGAGGGCAACTGGGCGGTCGTTGGGCAGACACTGCAGCATGTACTCGCTCATGTGTGCCAGTCTGCCCAGAGGCAACAACAAGCTGTCCTCATTGGGAGGTATATTGTCTGTGTCCTCTGTATCCCCCCAGCCACGCTCCATTGATGCCCCTGAGCGGATTTGGGTGCCACCCTGCTGTGAACGCGGTTTCTCCTCCTCCTCCAAAACTGTGCCCTGACTGGACAGTTGTGTACCTGGCCGCTGTTTGTGCAGGAACCCACCCTCTGAGCCACCTGTGGACGACTGGCCTGAGAACCGTGGGAATAATCCCTGTTCCTCCTCCTCCTGTGCCACATCCATCCATCATCGCTGAAGTGGTTTTTTTCAGGGAGACATAGAAGTGGGATAGTAAGGCTGATGACGGCGTCATCAGCACTGGCCATGTTGGTGGAGTACTCGAAACAGCACAACACAGCACACATACATGCCACTTGGACGCACACTTTTTGGTGAAATTGTGCTGTTCCGCAGAGCGACTCACCCGTGCTTGCTGCAGTTGAAACTCCACTATCGCCTGCTGCTGTTCGCACAGTCTCTCCAGCATGTGCAAGGTGGAGTTCCACCTTGTGGGTACTTCGGATATCAGGCGGTGAGCAGGAAGGCCGACGTTACGCTGCAGCACAGACAGGCGAGCAGCAGCAGGGTGAGAAACCCCGAAAGCCTGCACTTTCTGCAGCATTTTTCAGGAACCTCTGCACCACCAAATTCAGCACATGCTCCAGGGAAGGGATGTGCGTCAAACTGGCTAGGCCCAGAGCTGCTACGAGATTTCACCCGTTGTCACACACAACCAGGCCGGACTTGAGGCTCAGCGGCACCAACCACTCATCGGTCGGTTCTTCAATGCCCATCCACAGCTCCTGCGCGGTGTGGAGTTTTCCCCCAAACAGATGAGTTTCAGAACAGCCTGCTGTCACTTCCCCCTGGCTGTGCTGAAGTTGGTTGTGCAGTTGTGCTGACCGGATGAGGAGGAAGTGGAGGAGGAGGCACCGAGAAACGTCCAGCAATCCTTAGTGACAGGACGTGCGCCAAACTGCTTTCTGCCTCAGGCCCAGCCGCCACTACATTTGCCCAGGGGGCAGTTAGGGAGATATAACGTCCCTGCCTGTGGACCTTGCCACTGATAGGGTTGCGCAGCGCACACCTGATATTGTCCTCCACTTAATTCATGCAGGGGAGGGATGGCCTGCCTGTAAAAGTAGTGGCAGCTGGGAACCACGTACTGTGGGACAGCCACTGTAAGTTTTTAAAACTGTCCATCTCCATCAGACGGAATGGCAGCATTCAGGGACAGGGATCACGGGTGGGTAGTGGGGTACTTCCTCTTTCTCTCCGATGTGTGGGGGATGGACAGCTGAACGCTTCCATGGGATAGTGTGGAGATGCTCGGTGACACTGCTGGTGGTGTTGCTTTGACATCCTCTCTTTGCGGGGTGCCCGAGTTGCCCTGCCACTCCAGGGGGGGGGGGGGGGGGGGAGTAAGAGGCTGAGACGGCAGCAGAAGAGGGAGTAAGAGGTGCCTCAGATGTTTTGTGGTTTTTCAGGTGTTTACTCCACTGCAGCTTGTGCTTTGCAGTTAGATGCCTGGCCATGCAGGTGGTGCTCCGGTTTAGAACATTTATGTCTCGCTTAAGCTTTGACTGCACAGTGTGCAAACCACCTGTGTCTTGTCGTCAGAACATTGCCTAAAGAACTGCCATGCCATGGAACTCCTTTGCTCTGGCTTTGGTGTGCTCTGTCCCTCAGAACTGTGGGCATTAGCAGGTGTACTGGCTAAGGGTCGGCCACTGTGGTTTTGCATCCTGCTCCATCTTTTGCTGTGCGGCTGGTGCTGCGTGACCACCACCGCGTCCTCTGAACTACACACATCTCTCAGATGGCCTGGGTTTCATGTCAGGTCTAAGACCTCATCATCTTCCACCCACTCCTCACCCCTGCCTTCCTGGCCGGTCTGCACACTTCCGAAAGCCCCAGCAGTTGACACATGTGTTTCGTCATCATAAGAGACATGCTTCAGTGGTCCTCTCACATCCTCGAACATAAGTGGTTGGGCATCAGTGCACTCAATCTCTTCCACTTCTGGGGCAGGGCTAGGTGGATGGCCCACGGAAACCCCGCCAGCAGTTATCAAAAATCATAAGAGACTCCTGCATGATGTGGCTCAGACTGCTTGGCTGATGCGCAAGGGGTTCAGGTGGAAGACGGATGCCCGCGGGCTGCCGATGCAGTGGACCGGGTTGAAGACCTGGAAGCACTGTCAGCCATCCAATCTACTACCGCCTCTACTTGTTCTAGCCTTACCATTCGTACAGCAGTATTCAGGCCTACAAAATGACGCAGAACGTCCTGTCGCCTAAGTACACCAGAGAAAGGTGTTTCATTTGGGTGCGTAGCTGGCACAGATCGACAACGTTCTCTCCCTGCAGCAGGAACTCCACCACCACCAACACCAGCAGCACCACAACCACATCCCTAATTTGATGCTCTCCTCATTTTTTTACGGTCACCCACAAAATTGGCTGACAGACGAACAATTGTATTTTCTGTGTCACGGGTGCAAATGAGGTGTATCTCAACCCAAAAAATGGCTATAGGTCACCCACAGAATGAACAGATAGATTAACTATTCTATTTCCATGTCACAGATGCAAAGGAGGTGTTTTGCTCCCCAAAAAATGGGTTTATGTCACCCAGAGAATTAACAGACAGATAAAATATTGTATTGCTATTGTGCTGCTGTAAGACTAAGGGAGAACAGATTAATTTTAAAAATGTGCCCTTCCTGAATGGGCAATTCAAACCCTGGATCTAAATCTCATCATGATTCCAGCAGAATATAAAACTGGCTGTGCTTTCCATGGCAGAATGGGAAACATAACATCACATATTATTGATCAGTAGATGGTACATCCTCATTCACACCTGTGTATTTTGTTTAGCATCTTATATCAGTATTTGTAAGACAAAACTAAACTAAAATACCAATTAAAATATACAAGTGTAAATGAGGCAGTCTAATAAATAACTGCTGGAGGTTTTTTTTGGTGAAAGGGGAATTACAAAGTATTCAAGCCACAAAAATATAGGGGCTTATTTGTGAATTATTTTAACAAATTGTGTATTCAGTCATTTATTGTTTTTTTTTTTTTGCTCAGTTCCATCAATATTATATTTATATACCATATGGCTGAGGATAAAATATTGATTATGGCCACAAAAATTTACATGGGTGTCCGTATTCCACTATGTCACTCTGGAGTGCAGTGTGGATGGAGGTATGAATACAGTAAGAAGAAACAAGGTTCATGGGGACAATTCAGAGTGACTGCTCTGACAGTAAAAAGGCTTTCTTCATCATATCCATCATACTTTTCCTCCATAGATTCTGTTCTCAAGTAAAAATTATTTGGGTGTTTGGGAGGATCCAGGCTATTTCCACCCAAAAAATGGAAAACATTGGCTGGTAAATGTCTATGAATAACCTGATGGGCTACACATTTTATTTTTCTCTTCCCTAGCATTTCTCACATTCCAAACAAGAATATGGTTTCATCTCATTGTGAATTCTCTGATGAGTTTCAGAACTGCATCTCCTTGTAAAACTGTTTGAGTGATAAAACATCAAAACGGATTCTCCTCTGTGTGACTTTTCTCGTGTCTAACAAGATTTGATTTATGTGTAAAACATTTCCCGCATACTGAACATGAATACGGCTTCTCTCCTGTGTGACTTCGCTGATGAGAGGCAAGTTTAGCTCTGGTAAAAAAACATTTCCCACAGAGTGAACAGGAATGTGGCTTATTTCCTATGTGAATTCTCTGATGCGTAGCAAGATTTGATTTATTGATAAAACATTTCCCACATACTGAACACGAATACGGCTTCTCTCCTGTGTGAACTCTCTGATGATTCTCAAGTGTAGCTTTAGTAATATAACACTTCCCACATAGTGAACATGAAAATGGTTTCTCTCCAGTGTGACTTCTCTCATGTCTAACAAGATTTGACTTATTTGTAAAGCATTTCCCACATAATGAACATGAATACGGCTTCTCTCCTGTGTGACTTCTCTGATGATCCATATATTTGGTTTTAGCAGAAAAACATTTCCCACATTCTGAACATGAATACGGTTTATCTCCTGTATGAATTCTCTCATGTGTAGCAAGATCTGATTTATGCATGAAATATTTCCCACATTCTGAACATGAATATGACTTCTCTCCTGTGTGACTTCGCTGGTGTTTAAGTAGATGTGACTTCTGAATAAAACATTTCCCACATTCTGAACATGAATATGGCTTCTCTCCCGTATGAATTCTTCTGTGTGTAGAAAGTTTACAGCTTTTTGTAAACTGCTTTCCACATTCACCACAATGAAACCTTTTACCCCCTTTCTGCTCGGTACTTATGATAACAATCTGTGATTGGTCAGGAGAAGGTTCCTCATGATTAGGAGGATTATATGATAGATCTGTAGTGTGAAGTCCTGGACGTACGTTACAGGTAATGAGGTTTTCTCCCAAAGAGTGCTGCAGGATATCTTCATCTTCTTCTTTATAATGTAGAGATAATATAAAACTTCTTTCAGACTTTTTACTGCAATTTTCTGTTAGGAAAAAAATTGACTTTGTTAGTTTTTTTTTCAAACCACTAAGTAGATAGAATTATAGTATTCCTATTAAGCTGCCAACACACATGCAGTATTTGATACAGATTTTTTTAGCCAAAGGCAAAAAGTGGATCAGCAAGATGGAGAAGTATACACCATTCCTCTAGAATCCACTTCCTGCTTTCATTCAAAAACTGCACGAAAAACTGCGTAGACTAAATTTGATAGAATAACAAAAAAAAAAAGAGAGAAGCACATCACTGGTAATCGGATGTGGCCAACACCCTTTAAGGCTAGGTTCACATCTGCAGCAGAGGTTTTGGCAAAAAAGGATGAAATACCACCAGACCCCGTTTTAGTAAATGGGATCCGTCAGGCATCAGCTGTGACCGGCACATGCCACATCCTGTGATTCTGGCATTCTGTTCATATCCCGGAACAGAATAGTGCAATCTAAAAGCAGATGTGAACCTAGCCTAATCCAAACTGGACATCACTTTAATAACTAACGTTCTTACAGTCTGATCATGGCTGGATTCTACCTTTGACAAGATGATGAGTCATGAGACACAGCGCACATCTCAGGCTGGATTCGTGGAGATGACAATGCGGTCTGTATAGTGTAATGGCCGCACAGTCATTAGATCCCAGGTATATAGACATCTTTAGAATGTAGAGAAATAGACAGAGTGAGGTCATCAATCAGAATCTATAAGAAAGGTTCCAGCACCTGCTAAAATTTCAGGTTGTTCTCATAGAAACAACGGTCCTACTAAGTACCACTAAGTGTCCACTTAGTGCAGGAAATCATCGCTGAGGACACGTCTCCATAGAGGACAGTGACCCGTTCCAGAAGTTTACAGGTTGGGGACTGGAAGCATTATTGATTTTATTTATTTTCGGTGGAACACGTTCTGGGGCCTAATGAAAATAGGGGGTAATGCTGCAAAGTCCCTTTAAGGGTGGGGAAAAAAATTATTAATAAAACAAAGAATCAAAGGAAGAGTCTCTCCTTAAATGACGTCAACTGATGTCATGCTGTCAGCTGGCCAAGAAGTGGCTCTACTCAAGTGAGCTCAGAAACCTTTGCCCTGGTAAAATGAGCCGATTGTTTCTCCTCTGCTATATCTTTATGTCACGGTCCCTCAGGTGACTGATGTCAGGAAATCAAGGAGATTGGCTGAGCGTGGAGGAATTTAACAGCCTTCTTGATTTCTCTTGATTCAGTGTTGATAGGGTTAATGTTGCTCAGTGGTCATCACATCTGCCCTTTATAGTCTCACCCCACACTTCTGACTATGTGGTTGATAGCTTCATTTGGGTTTGGCTGAGCTGATGTGAGGTCGTCTCTGGTGTTCCTGCTCGTCCGTCTCTACAGAAGGTAAGTGTCGCGTTTATTTGTATTTGTTATATTCCATGTTGTTGTATCTGGGCCTGAGACAGACTTCCATTCGTCCATCTAGGAAGGAATGGGTTGTCTCTGGTCCTATACCTTATAGGGAAATCAGGGCCTAGGTATCCTGCTTATGAATATTCCTACCTTCAAGGTCTATTCATATTAATAGGTAGTCAGGGCCCGGATTAGGGTTGTCTAGGAGGTGACCTGTTTCTTCCCTAGTTTCCAGACCCTGTTACTGTTCCCCTTCCCTCCTGTGTTCAGTGTGGAGTTTCCTCCCCACACTGATCGTGACACTTTATGACACTTCATGTACTTTCTTTGTTTTTGTAACAATTAAGCACAGCACCTTGGTATAGTAAAACTTGCCCTAAAGAACGTAAACATCTTGGCAGAGTATAAATTGAGGCTTATGTTACCGATTTGCCAAGGTGCAAGGTCTAAGTTGGGTGTATGGTTTTCGGGACATCTCCACCCATTTTTTTAAGAGTGGTGGCAGGACTGGTAGTTCCGTTTCATGGACTGTTATGTCTCGTGGACTATCAGTAGCTTGAATAAGGAGGAGAGGATGAGATGAAGGCATATACTCTTTACAGTCTCCCCACGTTGCATTGATGGACAGCAGCGTTTTGTGATAACTAGCCTAAGATAGGGCACCATAAACCTGGTGACAGATTTTCTTTAAATGGGCTATTCAGGATTAGGAAAACATGGCTGATATCTTCTAAAAACAGTGCCACCCCTGTCCATGAGTGGTGTGTGATATTGAAACTCCACTCCATTTACTTCATTGCAGCTCAGCTTCAATAACAGACAGGTGTGGCACTGTTTTTGGAAGACAGCCACCATCTTTTTCTAATCCTGGACAATCCCTTTAACCTGTGCATACACATTAGATGGACGTCAGGCGAACGTGCAACTTTAAGAAACCTTGTAATTCCCTTCCTCCATTCATTATTCCATACCTGTGGTGACATCTCCTGTAATGTCCTCCTCCACCTCACTTTTACACGGGGGATCGCCCATCATCCGCTCTTCATCCTCCACTTTAATATCAGTCACATCTTCCCCCTGATTTGTCATCTGTAACAATTCAGTACAATACAGCAGACAGGTGGGAAATCTAACAGATCCACATAAGAGACCCCCACAATCTATGACCCCTCTATGACCGCAGGACCCCCCTATATAAATGTGTATAGGGCTCAGCTCCAGCTACCTGATGGTTCTCTGGGAGCTTCTCCTCTGGACAGTCCTGGGAATACAGAGGACGGGGACATCTCTCGGGGGGATTTCCTTCTATGAGTCCATCTGTAGGAAACACACAGGGACAGGACAGATTATTACATGTGATGATAAGATGATGGGAGTAGTATCCAGGTGACCCATGACAGCCCCCCCTCCTTACACTGCTGATCGCCCCATAAATCCGTCTCCTCTTCTGCTTCATCTTTAACCTTAATATGAATCAGATTTTCATCCTAAAGAAGAGAAATGTAAAATGATGTTTGGTTCAATCTCTCTCTGGTCAGATTCTGGTGAGACTTCAGATCCATCTACCTGATGGTTCTGTGGGAGCTTCTCCTCTGGACAGTCCTGGGAATACAGAGGACGGGGACATCTCTCGGGGGGATTTCTCCTCCTGGATCTATCTGTGGAGACACAAGCACACAGTGACTGAATACATGGCCTCCTGTAGATCTGTCTATAGATCAGACTCTTCTCTCCTTCACTTCTAGGTTTAGTGATCATGGCCTAGTAATCCCAAGCTTGCAGCTGCAGCTCCATTCATAGACTCGGCTTTCACTCCTTCCTCAGGGGCATCCATTTTCAGCAGGTGGAAGAGACTCAGACATCATGGATTTAGATGGCTTGCCTGGTGAAGAACACCTATATCCAAATACGTATAAGGAAATTACAAGAGAGGGAACCAACCATGAAGACCATCATCAACCACAGGTACTCAACAACTCTTTTCAGTCAAAAACATCATAAAAGCTCAATACTTGCAAGCAATCACTTCTAGAGAGGGGCCTGTCGTTTGTACAACATACCAGGAAAGCATTTAACCTCTTTCAGGACTTACACAAATTCACACAAAACTAACTCTACAAAGGCACTTCAGCACATCCTTTCTTAACATAATCTCCCTACTTTTCGATTCACTTTGTCCATCTGTCAACAAGCTTTCAAATTTCCTCATTAAAAATGTTTTAGGCTGAGCTGTGAGCCACATATGCACTGCTGTCTTCACCTTCACATAATCCACTGTCACTCATCTACCTAACAGAATCTGTGCACCGTCAATGCTGTCATCAGTCGAGGACGGGCGTCTGGCTCTTTCTTCATGACACTTGTGCGACCTGCATTGAATTTCTCACATTTAAACACATCTTTGCGAAAAAACACTTTCTCCATACTCTGCACACTTTAATTACTATAACTAGACCCACCCTCAGGACTACAAAAAAGTTTGTGCAAATCACAAGTGGGGCAGCTGTTGTTTCTTGCACCGCAATCAAAATTAAACTGGCATAATACATTTAAACCTGTACAGAAGTGACTGGAGAGGTTATGTCGAAAAATTATGTATTAGTCTTTTCTAAAAGTTGATTAAATGTATAGTCACAGTGCAGATAGTTTTTGGCTCACTCTCCTATAACCAAAAACAGGTACCGCAATGACCATGGAAGTCACACACTGAATCGATGAAGGGGTTCTCCGGGAATGAAGAAAATTAAAATACCTAAATATTACTTTATTTAAAATATATTCCCAAATACCTTTCATTAGTTATAATGGCTCATTATATATATATATATGGAGCAATCATTAGGAGAAATAAAATGGCCGCCATCCTATTAGTACACACAAAACCTGTCCTAATCACACAAGAGGACAAGTTACTTCAGAGCACTGAGGTAAAGAGCCGCCTCATCCTCCTCTCTGCTCGTCAGGGATTTATGATCTTGAATACAGCTGATAAAGATATTCAGCTGAATTTCTGTAGAAACTGAGTTCATGAGGAGACATGAAGTACAGAGAGGAGCAGGGGATGTGGTAATGAGCAGCAGCACTTGTATGCAGTCTCCATTACCACAGTCAGTCCTGTCCGTCCTCTCTGTACTTCATGTCTCCTCATGAACTCCGTTCCTACAGAGATTCAGCTGAAGATCTCATCATTTCTATTCAGAATCATAATCCTTTTAGGAGAGGAGGATGAGGCGGCTCTTTAGCTCAGTGTGCTGAAGTAACTTGTCCTGCTGTGTGATTAGGACAGGTTTTGTGTGTACTAATAGGATGGCGGCCATTTTATTTCATTATAACTAATGAAAGGTATTTGGGAATATATTTATAATAAAGTAATATTTAAGTATTTTCAGTAATTTCATTTTCTTAATTCCCAGAGATCCCCTTTAATGGCGTGCTTGGAAGATAGGTTAATCATGTCTAACTATCCTTATAGAAACTGTATAAGATAATATAGCCACTATATTCATGACATAATACTGGAAGGTGAGAAAGGAGTAAATAGAAATGATCGGGGAATCAGGATAACACAAAATATTAATAAGAACGAAATTGTGTTTCCGGACCTGATTGTGCCGCATAATGAAAATTAATTTTTTATGGCCACACAATTCCAGGAAGTAGGTACGACCAATAGTTATCTAAATGTTCACAGTGGGCATTACGAGAAGTGGATCCAAAATAAAACCTAAAGCCAAGACAAGAGAATTGCAGAAAACTTTAATAAAAGAGCACCTGGCAAACAAGAGCAAGTATTACAAAAACTTTAGAGATAACGGTCGCCCAAAACCTCTGCCGTTTAATTCCGCGAGAGAAAAGGATTCTTACCCAACGAGATTGGTCTCAATAGAATGAGTAAAATTATGTACATTAATGTAATTACAACATGGTCATCAATGCCGACATCACATTTAAGCCCTCGTCAGGAGATATACATTAGATGGGTGTGCCAATATGTAATTATACAATGTCATACCATGACAAACATTACCTATAAGCTCACAAAAAAGCATACATGTTGTATGTAGTTTTGTGGGATACTTCTCCATAGAATACTATAGTCTAATATCAATGGGACACTCATAGCTGACATTGGTTGGAGCCTTATGGATATGTTTGACAATGATGACAAATGTACGTCTCTAATGTGATATGAAAAAAGCCTAAATACCTGTATGTACACATCACACATGGTGGCATTTAACAACCAGTGCCTGCTGATATATACCTGGTGATGTCAGAGGCCGTGGATCCTCCATTATAAAGTCTTTGTACAGACACATGTATCCTTCTACATACTCCCACTCCTCCATGGAAAAATAGACCGCCACATCCTGACACCTTACAGGAACCTGACAACACAATGACACAGTCATCACCCAGACCCCTCCAGTGCTGTTACTGGAGAATTTCCCAGCATTCCCAGCAGTGTCACCTCTCCAGTCAGCAGCTCCATCATCTTGTGGGTGAGTTCTAGGATCTTCTGATCATGTATCAGGTGGGGAGGCTCAGTGATGGGGGTCCTGCTCCACCCTCCTGACCCATGGATGATGGGAGTCCCCCCCGATGTCTTCTTCACTATGGTGTAATCCTGTGGATGGAGAGAGACACTTAAGGAAATAAATTCCTTCCTGACTCCAGATCTACAATCAGAATCCCTCCCTGGATCATGGCCCCATCTGCAGTAATCTCTAGAAAATCCCCCATGATTCCTTCCTCTGGCAGAGAGCTCTATAGTTTCACTGCTCTTACAGTAAAGACTCCTCTTGTATGTTGGTGGAGAAACCTTTCCTCTAGTCGTAGTGGAGGCCTCCTTGTTATAGTCCAGTATCATCTAGATGTCAGACTAGTGGTAGAAATCCTCCCTCTAGGCCACACTTCGGCCATCTCCTCCTCTGGTTTCCCTCCTCCTGGGTACAACGTGCCTACTTACCTTCTCATGGCTCCTGCAACATAACTGTTGGTTACCATGAAACATCACTCACCATATGGTGGCTGATCTTCAGGTTCTCCATCACTTGGAAGGCCTGGAGACCGTTATACAGGATATGGACTCTTCCAATCACTTCCTATGATGTCTGACTTGTTACAGAATACAATAAAGAGGAGAGAAATCTAGAAAAATTTACCTCTCCGCTCAGCAGGTAGATGATCTCCAAGGTGAAGTCTAATAATCTTCTGCTGATCTCCTTCCTGTCCATCCTTGGTGGTCATTCAGGAGAAGAGGAGAGAACTGGAGGAGCTGGAGGCTTCTAGTACTGCAGGTGCCTTTATGAGAAAAGGAGAGGCTGGAAATCATTCTAGGGACAAGAGCATTAGTGAGATCCAGAACCGCACTTATTGAGCTTTCAGAGCAGTGCAGTGAATGGAGGTAGGATATTTAAGGTCCAGGAAGTGGAGTACAAAAACTCTGTGTTATCTGATCACTAAATGGTCAATTCAACCATTCAGCCCCATACAGATTCAGTGTTTATTGGCAGCACATTCCAGTTTACATATGTCAATGTGCTGCTGTCAAACGATGATTTGTGCCGTAAGTGGCACAGATTGGAGGCATTTGTGTAGTAATTGGATCAAGTTGGAGGCATCAGTGTAATGATTGGCACATGGTGGAGGCATTGGGGTAGTGACTCGGAGGATTCGTTGCTGTGACATCAAAGCAGTTAGAGAGATAGATGAGCCTAGCTGCTGCATTCAGGATAGATTGGAGAGGGCAGAGTTTAGTGCCGTGGAGACAATTAGTAATGAGTTACAGCAATCAAGACAAGAATGGATCAGAGCAACAAAAATAATTTGTGCCATTTCCGCATTAAGAAAGAGAGGATTCAGGAGATGTTTGCAAGGTGATAAGCAGGGTGTTCTAGTGATGATAGATAATCAGTTCTCACCTCTCCTGTGTTCTCCCCTGTCATTATACTATAAACCAGGCATCCTCAAACTGCGGCCCTCCAGCTGTTGTAAAACTACAACTCCCACAATGCCCTGCTGTAAGCTGATACCTGTAGGCTGTTCGGGCATGCTATAAACAGTGATAAGCAGAGTGTTCTAGTGGTGATAGAAAATCAGTTCTCATGTCTCCTGTGTTCTCTCCTGTCCTTATACTATACACAGGGTGTTCTATTGGTGATATATAATCAGTTCTCACCTCTCCCGTGTTCTCTGCTGTCCTTATACTATAAACAGTGATAAGCAGGGTGTTCTAGTGATGATAATCAGTTCTCACCTCTCCTGTGTTCTCTCCTGTCATACTATAAACGGTGATAAGCAGGGTGTTCTAATGGTGATAGATAATCAGTCCTTACCTCTCCTGTGTTCTATCCTGTCCTTATACTATATACAGTGAAAAGCAGGGTGTTCTAGTGATGATAATCAGTTCTTACCTCTCCTCTGTTCTCTCCTGTCTCTTATACTATATACAGTGATAAGCAGGGTGTTCTAGTGATAAATAATCAGTTTTCACCTCTCCTGTGTTCTCTCCTCTCCTTATACTATATACAAGAGAAAGACAAAAAAAACACAGCGCCTCATGTGTGGTATCGCCTTATGGATATTACAGTTTTATGGAGTGTATTTCGCTTACACAACAACTGTATATGCCTTAGCTGGTATCTATCCCCACCAGCATCAGGGAATGCCGTGCTGCTGCCTGGGTCACTTCCTGTCTCAATTCCAAGATTCCAGGAAAAGGTTTGTAGAGAAAAAAATAAAATAAATGTGTGAGACCATTTGTTCGGCGCTGCTGGCATTTTGATAAATCCACAGGATTATTAATATTCTTTTATTGAATTCAAGTCAACGCGTTTCAAGGGCGAAACGCCCCCTTCATCAGGACAATTTACAGAATAAACGTTTGCTCGCTACTAGAATATTTAAAAGACAATTTTGGTGGGTTGATCTGGGGGAGGTTCAGAGGCAGGAGCGGGCGTGTTTAACATAATGAGCCTCCTAATCTGTCGACCTCATTACCAGAGCCCGTCAATTACATTCTATTATACTGATTACAAGGTCAGAGAGAACACATTAGTAACCAGTGTTGCGTACAAAGGGATACATGATATATTGTTTTAATGCAGACTTTAACAGCGCTGTATCGAGCGCTTCATCTCCTGTCTTTTTGCCCATCTATTACAATTAATAGCTCCTCCACAGCGCTGACATCCTAGTGGCATCGCATCGCACACAGCTACTTTGTGCAGCACCGAAGCCGCTCATATCAGTACAACTCCGAATCAGATCTTGGCCGCCATTCGCACCAGCCTGACCTCTCCCCTGGGTGAGCAGATTTTGGCGGCTCAATCTGGTGCTCCCTCTGGGAGACCCAACGGCAGATGTTTTGTGCCTGAGGAGTTGCGCACTCGGTTGTTGCGAACCTACCAGAACTCCAAGACCGCGGGGCATCCTGGAAAGAATCAGCTGTCCTGGGCTGTTTCACGTCTGTTCTGGTGGCCTTCCCTACGTTCCGACATCGCCGCATATGTAGCGGCATGCTCCGTTTGTGCCCAGAGTAAGTCCCCTCGGCACCTTCCGTTGGGCCTTCTGCAACCCATAGCCACCGGGGAGCGCCCATGGTCACACCTGGGGATGGATTTCATTGTGGACCTCCCTGCATCCCGAGGCCATACGGTCATTCTCATGATTGTGGATCGGTTTTCCAAAATGTGCCACTGTGTTCCTCTCAAGAAGTTACCCTCTGCACAAGAGTTGGCCACGATTTTTGCTAGGGAGGTCTTCCGGTTGCACGGTTTGCCCAAGGAGATTGTGTCGGATCGGGGGAGTCAGTTTGTGTCCAGGTTCTGGCGCGCCTTTTGCTCCCAGTTGGGGATTCATCTCTCCTTCTCCTCGGCCTACCACCCTCAGTCCAATGGGGCCGCAGAACGATCCAATCAGGCCTTGGAGCAATTCCTTCGTTGCTATGTCTCCGATCACCAAGACAATTGGGTTGACCTCCTGCCTTGGGCTGAGTTTGCCAGGAACACGGCGGTGAACTCTTCCTCTGGGACGTCTCCCTTCATGGCCAATTATGGGTTCCAACCTGCCGTGTTACCGGAGGTATTCTCTCCCCAGGATATTCCGGCTGTGGAGGATCACCTTTCCGTCCTACGTGCTTCTTGGGTACTGATCCAGAAGTCCCTTGAGGTCTCTGCGCAGCGCCAGAGACTCCAGGCTGATCGCAGACGAGCGCCTGCTCCTTCCTACCAGGTCGGAGACCGTGTATGGTTGTCCACCCGCAACCTCAACCTTCGAGTGCCCACTCCCAAGCTGGCGCCTCGCTTTGTTGGTCCCTTCCGAGTGCTTCGCAGGGTAAACCCGGTAGCCTATGCCCTTGCGCTTCCTCCTGGCATGCGGATCTCCAACGTGTTTCATGTCTCCCTGTTGAAGCCACTGGTGTGTAATCGTTTCACTTCCTCGGTTCCTCGGCCTCGTCCGGTCCAAGTGGGTAATCGTGAGGAGTATGAGGTGAGCAATATCCTGGACTCACGCCTGGTCCGCGGTCGGGTGCAGTTTTTGGTCCATTGGCGTGGTTATGGTCCAGAGGAGCGTTCCTGGGTTCCCTCCGCAGATGTCCATGCTCCTGCCTTGCTCCGAGCCTTCCACGCACGCTTCCCTCAGAAACCGTTCTTTACTCCGCGGAGGAGGGGCCCTTGAGGGGGAGGTACTGTCATGGTCTTACCTTCTTGCTGTTCTCCTTCGTTTGACATGTGCTGGCGGCCATCTTGGTTTCTGGGTTTCTTGTAGCCTCCCACCCTGCGGCTCCTCCTTCCCACTGGGAGGAGCTGGATGCCCAGCTCATATATATAGGAGGTCTGTGGCTTCAGTTCCTTGCTTGGTCCTCCTGTGTTCACATGCTTCTAGACTGCTGCTGCTTCTGGTTCCTGATCCTGGCTTCGTCTGACTAACCTGCTGGTTCCTGATCCTGGCTTCGTCTGACTACCCTTCTGGTTCCTGACCTCTGGCTTCGCAAAGACTCTGCTTCGGTTTCGCCATCCGTTTGGACTTTTGCTTTACAGCTTTATTTTCAATAAAGCCTTCTTATTTTCACTTATCCCTTGTTGTACGTCTGGTTCATGGTTCTGTGACAGCAGGGTGTTACAGTGATGATAGATAATCAGTTCTCACCTGTCCTTATACTATATACAGTGATAAGCAGAGTGTTCTAGTGATGATAATCAGTTCTCACCTCTCCTGTGTTCTCTCCTGTCCTTATACTATAAACATCGATAAGCAGGGTGTTCTAGTGATAATAATCAGTTCTCACCTCTCCTGTCATTATACTAGAAAGCTTCATGCTTCTCCAGGGCCGTTAGTTACAGTGCCTGAAACTGTGCTGCACATGCTCAGTATTAAGTCCCTCCTCTAAGGGTCCATTCACATGTCCGCAAAATGGGTCCGCATCCGTTCCGCAATTTTGCGGAACGGGTGCAGACTCATTCATTTTAAATGGGGCCGGAATATGCTGTCCGCATCCGCATTTGCGGATTCGCATCTGCATTTGCGGATTCGCACTTCCGCATCCTTGCTTCCGTTTCCGCCAAAAAATAGAACATGTCCTATTCTTGTCCGCAATTGCGGACAAGATTAGTCATTTTCTATTATAGTGCCGGCGATGTGTGGTCCGCAAATTGCGGAATGCACATTGCCAGTGTCCGTGTTTTTGCGGATCCGCAAAACACTTACAGACGTGTGAATGGACCCTAAGGATGAGAGTAGGGCATCCACTACTGGAAATGCCTGCGGTCATCTCAGACCCGCTAGACAGAACAGGAAGACAGCAGTAAATACACTCAGGTGCCCGCATACTGCTATGGAAAGAATCATGCCTACCTGCTCCCCACTGCTCTGCTCCTGCTCCCGTAGTCTATCTTCAGGTTTGCGGTTTGTTTAATTTGCCACCGTCATGATCATCAGCGCCACTGCAGCCACTAACTGGGAGAGGGGAATAAATAAACCACGGACTTGAAAATAAACACATGGGAGCCAATGTGCAGGACTGGAGCTGCAGATAGCAGTACTGACTTATTCCATAGCGGAAGCTGAAGAGTTACTTATTCCCGGACAACACCTTTCATGGCAGCACTGAATACAAGCATTCCACTTCTTACAGGTTTGCTTATTCTAGTTTAAACTTGAACAGAATTCTCTGCATTCTGCCCTGTTGTGTCACTCTCCTGGCCCGCCCCACCACACAGTGTTGTTCTGTCCCCACATGAAGGCGAATGAAGGTGTAACTGATAATGACTTTGTGACTGTCCTACCTTCGTATCCAAGCAGTGGAGCAGACCGGACCGGCAGATGCTCAGGTTAGATGGATCCAGATGTAGACATGAGGATGCAATCAAAACATGGGTTTATTTGATCCAGAGCAGTGACATACGGTGATACAATACAGGAATGCAGTAGATGCGGATGTCTTTCCTGAGGCTAACTGCTGGTCAAAAACTGATGCCTTCACAAGCCGAGGTGTGTGTCTCCAGTCACAAAGGAATGCAGCACTGAAAATGGCTACAGGAAGTGACAAGGACCGAGGGACTCAATAGGGACTTTAATTTAGGGGTCTTTCTATAAGGGGTCCAAAAGCTTTCCCCATCAGTGTAGATGAGACATTTATTATTTTGTGTAACCAAAGTTTGTGCCCAACAAAGTGATTGTTGTGATAATTATTTTATGAAAAAATAATTTTTTTGTGCTCACCGTCTTCGTATTGCCTGCCATATTTTTTCATGGTGTCTTTAGAAATGTGGCGGTCATGGTATAATACCCCGGGGATGGCATCGCAGCTTTAGAGGTAATGTTAATATATTAACATATAGGATTACATTGTACACTGAGAATTTGGAATGTATATTGAGCTGGATCGGAAGTGATCCTCATATATGAATGTATAAGATGACGCACAGTTGTATTCACTTAAGGGGAGGGTTAATCCCACCCATTTTGACACTATATAAGGCACATGTTGGTGAATTTATTGTATTGCTTGAAAAAGACCCAGGAAGGTCAAAACGTTGCATTATCCTGATGTTTTTGGAATAAAACCACTATTGGATTTTTCATACTGGCGAGTGCTGCAGATTTCTTTACATTGATTTGACGTCGGGACCATCTGCCAAGATCCCCATCTGCTTGCACCACCACTACCTGTAAGGTATTATTCATGGTTGTCCCTATTTTTGGGTTCAGTAGTGCGGCCAAACCTCTGCATATATCGAATCTGGCTATTTTTTGAGCGTGCACACTGGAAAACGGACAATTTGTTTGTATATAAAAAGGACATTTTTTATCTGCAAAAATGGCAACAGCAGGAAGTTCACTCTACACTGATGAGGCGGTGACAAGGATCCTGGGAGAGACCACCGGAGAAGGTTCCTTTTTGAATAAACCGACGGCTGATTTAATCAAGCGCAAATTGGAACAGGAGAGAAAGGTATGGATTTCCCATGAATTGCATCTATCTACCCTTCGGGAATATTACAAAGTTGGAAGAATTCCTAGAGGTCTCCGTTCCCATCTTAGGCCAATTTTATTACCTACCAATAAGGAGTTTTGCGCTAAATTTGAGATGATATCCAATCGTTACTCCATGGACATTATGCTCCTAAACATGGAATATTTACAGATAGAATTAGAAGCCAATCAAACACGGATAAACACATTGGAGAACCAGTTAAGCACTTTGTTATCAGCAACTGAAATTTCCATGATTAAGACCAAATTGGATACGGATCTAAGTAGATACCGGAACAACATAGAGGCAAAAATGGCATCGAGATCTCGATGATTATACAAAAGGAGAAGTTTATAGGAAACAGATCATGGGACGACAAAGGAATCAAACAACACCATTTAAAGTAAAACCACGGCGTAAACCAAAAACGGATAGAGATATGACCACCACAGAATCGTCTGAGGACTATAGTGATGATCCTTTTTTAGGACAAGGCCCCGATCAGAAAAAACAAGACAACAAAGGAGGGGAGGATCCAAACATAGGCGATGGAGGAAGCACTGTAACAACCAGGTCAAAGAAACCCCCTATAGGCCAGAACCGGATGGGACACTTGAAGGAACAAACTGTGAACAGACCGAAATAGACTCTTTGGTGGTAAATATCTCATCGTTTCCTTTTGCCGAGTCCGAACTAACCTTATTGAACAAGGGTTTATCATATTGCCCCACAATGTTTATTGATTGGTTTGAATATGAGGTTGATTTATATATGTTTTTAAGACGCTTGAGACTTAAGGGTTTCTTTTCAGGAAAGGAGGATAGTATTGTTGGGAAAGAGGGAGAGGGTGGAGGCTACGTCATGACCCTTCAAGAATTTAATATCGCACCCAAAAGTAGGTTTCAACCCCCGCCAAACATCAACACTATAGAAGCATATATCTCTTTAGTGCAGAAAGACATGCAGAGGTTAAAAGAACAGTCACAGATCAAGTTTAGGTCCAACCTCACAAAAGCAGAGAAAGAAACATTAACCAAATTGAGCAATAGGGATGAAATCACCATTAGGCCGGCCGACAAAGGCGGGGCCATTGTTATTATGGACACGGCAAAATATGAACAGGAGATATGGAGACAGCTTAATGATACCTCAGTATATCGTCAGATTGACCATGATCCGAAATTTGAGATTTCAAGGAAGATCAAACTCTTGGTCGATGATGCATATGCTGAGGATATCATAGATGGTCCACTACATGATTATCTAATGGTCGCACATCCGGTCACTCCGGTATTATATATCTTGCCAAAAATACACAAGAGCAGAGTTGATCCACCGGGGCGCCCTATAGTGTCCGGCATCAACTCTGTTCTTTCACGACCAGCCATCTTTTTAGATGGAGTGCTCCAGAAATACGCCACAAATGCCCTTTCCTATGTAAGGGATACCACCCACTTTTTACTTAAACTGAAAGAACTGAAAGTCCAGCCAGGGGATATGTTAGTGTCCTTTGATGTGGTCAGCCTTTACACCAGCATTGACCATGACAAGGGCTTGGAGGCAGTCAGATATGCCTTAAATGACTCAGAGTTTACACCTGGAATGGTGAATTTTATTCTGACGTTGTTGGAGGTTATACTGACTTGCAATTATTTTAAGTTCAAAGATCAATTTTTTATGCAAACTAGGGGAACCGCAATGGGGTCTAATGCCGCACCGGTTTATGCTAATATCTATATGTCCTATATAGAGACTCTGTTTGTGTACCCATCCAGCTACTTTAATCATGTGAGGGGCTGGATGAGGTACATAGACGACATCTTCTTTATATGGACCGGCTCAGAACCTGAACTACAGGCATTTAATGAACATCTTAATAACATACATTCAGCCCTAAAATTCACTAGGGTCAGTTCTATGACCCAATTACAGTTTCTTGATACATTGGTATACTTACAGGGTGAAACACTAGGTACGGATATACATGTAAAAAATACTGATAAAAATAACATTCTGCAGTATGATAGCTCCCACCCACGTGGTATGATGAAATCACTCCCATACAGTCAATTCTTACAGGTTCGTAGAATTGTGAGTGATGAAGGGAAGTTGGAGACCAGACTGCAGGAAATGAATAACAAGTTTGTCAACAGGGGTTATCCTTTAGAACTGACCAATAAACATTAAGATAGGGCACGTAAGATAGAAAGGGATACACTACTTAAGAAGAACATGAATAAATCAAACGTACAAAATAGAATTCCCTTTGTTTCTAGATACACAATGCTAAGTCGACAGGTAGCCACAATAATTAGAAAGAACTGGACACTTCTCACACAGGCATTTCCGAACACCCCAGAGTTTAAAAATCCTCCCCTATTTTCATATAGAAGAGGCCCTAATGTTAGAGACAGGCTGGTACATGCTGATAAACCGCTTAATACACAACATAAACAAATAGGATGTTACCCTTGTCTAGGATGTTGCCATTGTAACAACATGGTCAAAAGTAAAACCTTTACACATCCTCATACAGGAAAAAGGTATGAAATTAGGCGGTTTTACACCTGCAATTCATCATATGTCATTTACATCCTTCAGTGCCCATGTGGGCTCCTCTATGTGGGGGAAACCACGCAAGAAATAAAAAAGAGGATCACACAACATAAGTCCAAGATTAGGAAAAAAGCCCTAGACCTTCCAGTACCAGAACATTTCCATAAAATGGGACACAATTTGTCCCAATTACGGTTCTGGATTATAGATGGGGAGACAGAGAAACTCTCCTCAAACAACTGGAGCTTAGGTGGATATATAGACTCGATACACGGGAACCGAGGGGACTCAATAGGGACTTTAATTTAGGGGTCTTTCTATAAGGGGTCCAAAAGCTTTCCTCATCAGTGTAGATGAGACATTTATTATTTTGTGTAACCAAAGTTTGTGCCCAACAAAGTGATTGTTGTGATAATTTTTATTTTTTTTAAATTATTTTTTGTGCTCACTTAACACAAATTTAAATTATGTTACATTATCTCTTTATAGGGATGACGTCACCGGGGTTTCCCATGATCCGCTACGTATTTTTTTATGTCCCCGTCTTCGTATTGCCTGCCATATTTTTTCATGGTGTCCAGGTGTGGCTAGTGGGGGGTGAGTCTGTATCTTTTGGTCCTTACCTCTTAAAAGAAATGCTAGTGTGTGAATGGACGGACATGGTGTGTCATGGGGACCGTTGTCATTATTAATGATCGGCCCGTATGACACTCTAAACGACCGTTAACCCCTATTTATGATATCTACCCCATCTGATGCTACGGATGGGGCGGAGCCATTATTTGGAGGGGGAGCATGTGTGGGTATGTGGTATCCTCATAGGGGTGTATGACTGAGGAAATACAGTGATCACCCTGGAGGAACCACATACGATATTTAGGACGTATGGGGATTCGAACCCGTAACCTATGAGAGGGTAATTTACCCCAGATAAAAATATTGGAGGTGCGGTGACCTATTGGATTGGACTGCCACCTACTGGGACCTATCCTGGGCATATTATTAGGTGAATGATTGAAGATAATATTTAGGGAATGAAGCAGGGAACCCGTGCAGCGCGGACGATCCATGATTATGTTTTGTGGACGCTCGCGTCTCCATTGTAGCCCTTATGTCATAGACGAGCGACGGGATCTGTGTGCTGTAATGCCGTGGGGCACAGTCTGCCCCCAAAACATAGGCAACAGCTGACGTCACTTGAAGAAATTTTCCCTATTGGCCGATGACGAAAAGGAACGCATGCGCACTGTAGCTTCCGGGACGCCGAGAGCGGCGCACTTTAGAAATGTGGCGGTCATGGTATAATACCCCGGGGATGGCATCACAGCTTTAGAGGTAATGTTAATATATTAACATATAGGATTACATTGTACACTGAGAATTTAGAATGTATATTGAGCTGGATCGGAAGTGATCCTCATATATGAATGTATAAGATGACGCACAGTTGCATTCACTTAAGGGGAGGGTTAATCCCACCCATTTTGACACTATATAAGGCACATGTTGGTGAATTTATTGTATTGCTTGAAAAAGACCAAGGAAGGTCGAAACGTTGCATTATCCTGATGTTTTTGGAATAAAACCACTATTGGATTTTTCATACTGGCGAGTGCTGCAGATTTCTTTACATTGTGCTGCTGCCTGGGTCACTTCCTGTCTCAATTCCAAGATTCCAGGAAAAGGTTTGTAGAGAAAAAAATAAAATAAATATGTGAGACCATTTGTTCGGCGCTGCTGGCATTTTGATAAATCCACAGGATTATTAATATTCTTTTATTGAATTCAAGTCAACGCGTTTCAAGGGCGAAACACCCCCTTCATCAGGACAATTTACAGAATAAACGTTTGCTCGCTACTAGAATATTTAAAAGACAATTTTGGCGGGTTGATCTGGGGGAGGTTCAGAGGCAGGAGCGGGCTTGTTTAACATAATGAGGCTCCTAATCTGTCGACCCCACATGAGTGGCTTCGGTGCTGCACAAAGTAGCTGTGTGCGCTGCGATGCCACTAGGATGTCAGCGCTGTGGAGGAGCTATTAATTGTAATAGATGGGCAAAAAGACAGGAGATGAAGCGCTCGATACAGCGCTGTTAAAGTCTGCATTAAAACAATATATCATGTATCCCTCTGTATGCAACACTGGTTACTAATGTGTTTTCTCTCACCTTGTAATCAGTATAATAGAATGTAATTGGCGGGCTCTGGTAATGAGGTCGACAGATTAGGAGCCTCATTATGCTAAACACGCCCGCTCCTGCCTCTGAACCTCCTCCTTATACTATACACAGCGATAAGCAGAGTGTTCTAGTGATGATAGATAATCAGTTCTCACCTCTCCTGTGTTCTCTCCTGTCCTTATACTATATACAGTGATAAGCAGGGTGTTCTAGTGGTGATAATCAGTTCTCACCTCTCCTGTGTTCTCTCCTGTCCTTATACTATATACAGTGATAAACAGGGTGTTCTAGTGATGATAATCAGTTCTTACCTCTCCTGTGTTCTCGCCTCTCCTTATACTATACACAGTGATAAGCAGGGTGTTCTAGTGATAATAATCAGTTCTCACCTCTCCTGTCATTATACTAGAAAGCTTCATGCTTCTCCAGGGCCGTTAGTTACAGTGCCTGAGGGTCCTCCTCTAAGGGTCCATTCACATGTCCGCAAAATGGGTCCGCATCCGTTCTGCAATTTTGCGGAACGGGTGCAGACCTATTCATTTTAAATGGGGCCGGAATATGCTGTCCGCATTTGCGGATTCGCATCTGCATTTGCGGATTCGCACTTCCGCATCCTTGCTTCCGTTTCCGCAAAAAAATAGAACATGTCCTATTCTTGTCCGCAATTGCGGACAAGATTAGTCATTTTCTATTATAGTGCCGGCGATGTGCTTATTCCAGTTTAAACTTGAACAGAATTCTCTGCATTCTGCCCTGTTGTGTCACTCTCCTGGCCCGCCTCACCACACAGTGTTGTTCTGTCCCCACATGAAGGCGAATGAAGGTGTAACTGATAATGACTTTGTGAATGTCCTACCTTCGTATCCAAGCAGTGGAGCAGACCGGACCGGCAGATGCTCAGATTAGATGGATCCAGACGTAGACATGAGGATGCAATCAAACGTGGGTTTATTTGATCCAGAGCAGTGACATACGGTGATGCAATACAGGAATGCAGTAGATGCTGTCATGTGGATGTCTTTCCTGAGGCTAACTGCTGGTCAAAAACTGATGCCTTCACAAGCCGAGG
Source organism: Bufo bufo (assembly GCF_905171765.1). Classification (NCBI taxonomy): domain Eukaryota; kingdom Metazoa; phylum Chordata; class Amphibia; order Anura; family Bufonidae; genus Bufo; species Bufo bufo. The sequence continues at coordinate 9,264,288 of NC_053392.1, read as the reverse complement.
TGTGTGTCTCCAGTCACAAAGGAATGCAGCACTGAAAATGGCTACAGGAAGTGACCAGGACCAAGGCTGCTAAAACCACGCCCAGAGGGAAAAACTTTATTTAACAAGAACAGGCGTGCAGCATACGAATTCCGGCCAGCAGATGGCAGCAGAGAACAATACATTGAAACATTATGGTAAAAAGGAGATAATAATGCAGTGCAGGAATTAAATTTGAAAAGAACAGCACAAGTGTCACTCTCCTGGCCCGCCCCACCACACAGTGTCACTCTCCTGGCCCGCCCCACAGTGTCACTCTCCTGGCCCGCCACACAGTGTCACTCTCCTGGCCCGCCCCACCACACAGTGTCACTCTCCTGGCCCGCCCCACCACACAGTGTCACTCTCCTGGCCTGCCCCACAGTGTCACTTTCCTGGCCCACCACACAGTGTCACTCTCCTGGCCCACCACACAGTGTCACTCTCCTGGCCCACCCCACAGTGTCACTCTCCTGGCCCACCCCACAGTGTCACTCTCCTGGCCCACCCCACAGTGTCACTCTCCTGGCCCACCACACAGTGTCACTCTCCTGGCCCACCCCACAGTGTCACTCTCCTGGCCCACCCCACAGTGTCACTCTCCTGGCCCGCCCCACAACACAGTGTCACTCTCCTGGCCCGCCCCACAGTGTCACTCTTCTGGCCCACCACACAGTGTCACTCTCCTGCCCCACCCCGCTTTATCACTATCCTGGTCAGCCCCGCCATGTGTTACTCCCCTGCCCTGCCATCGCCTCTTCCTGCACTGCAGATCTATAGATGTGTAATAACCCCATGCACCCGCCAGTCTACATATATATTTATTTATATAGACTGGCAGTGCGGGGCTTGTTATATATACACACATAGACTGGCAGTGTGGTAGTTACTATAAGAGATGAACGAATCGACTTTGGATGGTACACCCGAAGTCGATTCGCTAAAAACCTGTTTCTAATACTGTACAGATTATTGGTTCCGATGAGCCTTATTAATTTGTGAAGTCTTGCGAGACTTCGTGTAATAACTTAGGGAATTAATTATTACTGTAAAAAACCTTGGTACCGAACTCGGGTTCCAAGGTACCACTCGGAACCGAACCGGAGTTTGGTATCTAGGTTTTTTACAGTAATAATTAATTCCCTTACTTATTACACAAAGTCTCGCAAGACTTCACAAAGTAATAACTCTGGTTGATCGGAGCCAATACATTCTAATACTGTACGGAGCGGGAGCAACTGTTTTGTACATGTAATATGCCTGGTTCACCAGCAGGTGGCAGCGTGTATGGCAGAGCTATCTTTAGATAGAATGGAACATACCATTCCATTCTCCCCTCTTTGGGCAGAAGTAGGCTAGTCTTGCTTCCTACCAGAAGGAAGGGTTGCAGATCTAGATTTTTCCAGTTTAGGCTCCATATTGGAGCTGAGAAGACCTGAAAGCAGTAGCAGCCAGAGGAAAGTGTTCTTTTGCTGGAGCAGGAGCCACCAAAAGGAAAGTAGCTTATAGAGCACTGGACCATGGTAATTTAATTTACTGAGTGTCAGGAGGGGGACAACAGCCCAAGGCATCCCAATCTAAGGATACCAGAACCGACCAAAAGTCCAGTAACCAGACCCAAGCAGAGTTTAGCACAGTAGAGAGAAAGAAATCAGAGTTATTAAGCAAGCCTGTAAGCTGAGCAGAGAAAGAGAGAAAGCAGAGTTATCAAGTTTGCCTGCCAGTTTATGTCAAAGCCTGCTGGAAAGCCTGAATGTAAGAAAAGCCTGAATATTGTCTGGAATCAAGTTCACCCAAGTAAAGCTGCTGTTAAAGGGCTTCTGTCACCCCACTAAAATCTTTTTTTTTTTTTGGGCTAGTTAAATTACTTATACTGCGATATATGAAAATATAATGGTCTTACTTACTTTGCTTCAGCAGTTTCTTCTAAAAACGAACTTTTATAATATGTAAATTAGGTCTCTACCAGCAAGTAGGGCGTCTACTTGCTGGTAGCAGCTGCAGAAAACCGCCCCCTCGTCGTGTTGATTGACAGGGCCAGCCGGGATCTCCTCCTCCGGCCGGACCTGTCAGCATTTCAAAAATCGCGCGCCTGTGTTGATTCGGCGCAGGCTCTCTGAGATGAGGAGGCTCGCCTCCTCAGAACTCCCTCATTGCGCCTGCGCCGATGACATCACCGAAATAGAAGAAGTCATCGGCGCAGGCGCTCTGAGATGAGGAGGCGCCCTACTTGCTGGTAGAGACCTAATATACATATTATAAAAGTTCGTTTTTAGAAGAAACTGCTGAAGCAAAGTAAGTAAGACCATTATATTTTCATATATCGCAGTATAAGTAATTTAACTAGCCCAAAAAAAAAAAAAGACTTTAGTGGGGTGACAGAACGAAGCCCTTTAAAGTTTACCAAGGTCTTGACTCAAGTTATTTTTCATCCCCTAACTCAACTATCCCCCATTCGTTTGCTTCGGAGCCTAAGCCTGGGGTCTGCTGTATCCAGGTAGGAGTACCGTGACAGATATAGGCCGCACCTTACCACTTGGCATTCATATACACCTGGGACACAATAGGGCCTTGGGGAGGGCGGTGCGTTGCACAGTTACTGGAGGACATGATGTTACAGACAGCATAATAATAGGACCAGGGCTCCATACTGGCTGGGTGTCAGGAGGTCTCCTCAGTAACTATAACCCCCAGCATGCAGTGAGTCTCTCCTGGTATGACAGGTAATAATAGGGCCCGGGCTCCTGTCACAGGTTAAGGGGAAGGGAAAACACCAAACACACGCAACGAATAGACAACAATCTAGGCCTCAAAAGCTAAGGAAGAGGGATGGTGACCTCCTAGTAATCCCTAGGCCTTTCCCTAACTCCTGCCAGTATGAGCAGATCCTGATGGTGGAAATACTCATACGCCGGATACCTGGAGCCCTGCTAAAACTGAAGAGCCCTAGGATAGGCAGCAGGGGATGAGACAGCAGGTTCCTTCCAGAATGAAGGAACCTGCGTCTCCCTGAGGCCTACAAACAACACACACCATATAATAAAAAACAGTGAAGGCAACAAGTACTTAGCTTAGAGATGTATGGAAAAGCAGGAGATCCAAGACAAACCAGCACTAGCGACTCCAAGCAGAAACTATCAACCGCATGGTCAGCAGTGTGAGGCAGATTTAAATAGAGTCTCATCCCTGATAACGAGCGGCACCTGAGGAGAGGTAAGATCCTGCCAAACAACGACATACATAAAGGAAAACAGAGAGATCTGTCAGATAGCCTGACGTGCAGCAAGTCTATCCGATCTTCTCACCTCTGCCACAGGAGGGACCGTGACAGTACCGTACCCTCCCCCCCCTTTCTACGAGTGGCCTCCGGACACCCAGGAGCGACTTTATCAGGATGCGCCCTGTGAAAGGCCGCCCTCACAAGGCGACTGGCATTCACGTCGATCGCAGGAACCCACATTCTTTCCTCTGGACCGTAACCCTTCCAGTGCACGAGATACTGAAGAGATCCACGAAGAATACGTGAGTTCACTATCCTGGCAATCTGAAAATCAAGATTACCGTCCACCATGACAGGAAGGGGTGACAGGGAGGATGGTTTGGCAGGTTCAACATATCTTTTTAGCAATCACTTGTGAAACACATTATGAATTTTCAAAGCCTGCAGAAGCTCAAGACTAAAAGCAACCGGATTAATAATGGCAGAGATCTTGTATGGCCCAATAAACCTTGGCCCCAACTTCCAAGAGGTAAAACTTAATGTCTCTTGTTGACAGCCACACAGAATCACCCACTCTCAGGTCCGGACCACTCACACGTCTCTTGTCAGCCATATGTTTATACTTTTTGCCCATTTTATTTAAAATGTTTTGAATCTTCTGCCAAATAGATGACAACGAAGAGGAGACTCTTTGCTCTTCAGGTATACCAGACGTCTCAGTACCAGAAAATGTGCCAAACTGCGGATGGAACCCATATGCACCAAAAAACGGCGACTTATCAGTGGACTCCTGTCTACGGTTATTTATGGCAAACTCGGCCAACAACAAAAATGAAGACCACTCTTCCTGATTCTCAGTGACAAAACATCTCAAATAAGTCTCCAGATTCTGGTTAGTGCGCTCAGTCTGCCCGTTCGACTGAGGATGAAAGGCCGAAGAGAAGGACAATTGTACCCCTAAGCGAGTGCAGAACGCCTTCCAGAATCTGGAAACAAATTGAGTCCCCCTATCAGACACCACATCAGAGGGAATGTTGTGTAGATTCACGATGGTATCGACAAACACTTGAGCGAGAGTTTTGGCATTAGGTAAACATAATGGTATAAAGTGTGCCATCTTGCTGAAGTAGTCAACAACCACCAGAATCACAGTTTTCCCAGAAGAATTAGGCAAATCTGTGATAAAGTCTATGGACAAATGAGTCCAGGTTCGGGATGGGATAGACAAGGGAAGTAGAGATCCTGAAGGCCGAGTATGAGCCACCTTAGCAGATGCACAAGTCTCACAAGCTGCCACATAGTCCTCAACACATTTACGTAACCCTGACCACCCGAATTTTTGAGAAATTAGATCCACAGTGAATCTGCTCCCAGGGTGTCCCGTAAGAACAGTACCGTGATGTTCCTTAAACATCTTGTGTCGTAGTTCCGAAGGGACAAACAACTTCCCTGGAGGACAGGAATCGGGTATCTCTCCCTGGGCCTCCAACACCTCTGCCTCAAGTTCAGGATAAAGGGCGGATACAACCACCTCATCAGCCAATATTGAAGCAGGATCCTCCAAATCACCCCCCCCCCCCCCAGGAAAGTTACACGATAACTGACAATGAAATTAAATTTAGTAAAAACAACGACCATCTGGCCTGCCTTGGGTTCAGACGTTTAGCCGACTGCAGGTAAGCCAGATTTTTGTGATCAATAATTACCGTAATGGGATGAATTGCTCCTTCCAACCAATGACGCCATTCTTCAAAAGTCAATTTAATGGCCAGCAACTCTCTATTACCTACAGTACAGACCAAAAGTTTGGACACACCTTCTCATTCAAAGAGTTTTCTTTATTTTCATGACTATGAAGGCATCAAAACTGTGAATTAACACATGTGGAATTATATACATAACAAACAAGTGTGAAACAACTGAAAATATGTCATATTCTAGGTTCTTCAAAGTAGCCACCTTTTGCTTGGATTACTGCTTTGCACACTCTTGGCATTCTCTTGATGAGCTTCAAGAGGTAGTCCCCTGAAATGGTCTTCCAACAGTCTTGAAGGAGTTCCCAGAGATGCTTAGCACTTGTTGGCCCTTTTGCCTTCACTCTGCGGTCCAGCTCACCCCAAACCATCTCGATTGGGTTCAGGTCCGGTGACTGTGGAGGCCAGGTCATCTGGCGCAAAACCCCATCACTCTCCTTCATGGTCAAGTAGCCCTTACTTTCAAAGTTTTCCCAATTTTTCAGCTGACTGACTGACCTTCATTTCTTAAAGTAATGATGGCCACTCGTTTTTCTTTACTTAGCTGCTTTTTTCTTGCCATAATACCAATTCTAACAGTCTATTCAGTAGGACTATCAGCTGTGTATCCACCTGACTTCTCCTCAACGCAACTGATGGTCCCAACCCCATTTATAAGGCAAGAAATCCCACTTATTAAACCTGACAGGGCACACCTGTGAAGTGAAAACCATTTCAGGGGACTAACTCTTGAAGCTCATCAAGAGAATGCCAAGAGTGTGCAAAGCAGTAATCAAAGCAAAAGGTGGCTACTTTGAAGAACCTAGAATATGACATATTTTCAGTTGTTTCACACTTGTTTGTTATGTATATAATTCCACATGTGTTAATTCATAGTTTTGATGCCTTCAGTGTGAATCTACAATTTTCATAGTCATGAAAATAAAGAAAACTCTTTGAATGAGAAGGTGTGTCCAAACTTTTGGTCTGTACTGTACATCATAATTTCTTTCGGCAAAAGAGAGTTTTTTAGAGAACAAAGCACAAGGGCGCCATTTGCTAGGAGAAGAACCCTGCGACAAGACTGCTCCAACCCCCACCTCGGATGCGTCAACTTCCACAATGAATGGCTGTAACACATCAGGTTGCACCAGAATAGGCGCAGAAGCAAAACATTCCTTTATCGCTGAAAAAGCATGTAATGCTTCTTCAGACCAGACTGAGAAATCCGCACCTTTCTTAGTCATATCAGTTAATAGTTTAACAACAGTTGAGTAATTCAAGATACATTTACGGTAGTAGTTGGTGAACCCCAAAAATCGCATGAGTGCCTTCGGGTCGATCCCAGTCCAACACAGCATGGACTTTTTCCGGATCCATACGAAAATTCGAAAATGAGAGTAGGTAACCCAGGAATTGCACTTCAGGGACCGCAAATACACACTTCTCCATCTTAGCATACAATTTATTCTCTCTAAGGATCTGTAAGACCTGTCTCACGTGATCCTCCTGCGTCTCCATATCAGGGGAATAAATTAAAATATCATCCAGATAAACCACCACAAACATGCCCACCAGATGATGAAAGATGCCATTAATGAAGTGTTGAAAAACAGCAGGAGCATTGGTCAAACCAAAAGGCATGACCAGATTCTCAAAATGACCCTCAGGAGTATTAAAGGCCGTTTTCCATTCGTCCCCTTCCTCGACTCTTATCAGATTATATGCCCCGCTCAAATCCAACTTAGAGAACACCTTGGCACCGACAATCTGATTGAATAAATCTGAGATCAAAGGAAGGGGATAGGGATCACGGATAGTGATGCGATTAAGTTCACGGAAGTCCATACATGGCCTAAGAGTTCCATCCTTTTTTAACAAAGAAGAACCCCGCCGCCATTGGTGATTTGGATGGTCTAATATGACCTTTAGCCAAACTCTCGGTGATATACTCTTGCATGGCTACTCTTTCGGGTTCAGAATGATTATACAACCGAGACTTTGGCAAAATAAGGTTGACGGGGCAATCATACTCCCGATGAGGAGGCAACTCCTGGTCTCCACCCTTAGAGAAAACATCAGAAAAATCTGAAAGGAAAGGAGGTAACATTTTAGTAGTTACAACAGAAAGCGACGTGCTGAGACAGTTGTCAAGGCAATAATCACACCAATCGAGAATCTGTCTCGCTTGCCAATCGATATTAGGGTTATGTTTGGTTAACCATGGTAAACCTAACACCAGAGGAGCAGGCAAACCCTCCAGCACAAAACATGAAATGTATTCCATATGAGAATCTCCCACCTTTAGGCGAATGTCCTGCGCCATTTGAGACAGACAATTTTGAGAGAGAGAGAGGGGCGGAATCCATCGCAAACACAGAAATATCTTTGTCTAATGCGCTTGTTGTCAAACCATGCATACGGGCAAACTGGCCATCCACTAAGTTAACCCCTGCCCCACTGTCAATAAATACTTCAATTCCCACAGTTTTAGAGTCTAGCGCTGCCTTGGCAGGCAGGAGAAATCGGTACTACCGGTAAAAGACAAAAATTACATTCTCAACTTCCCCATCCACACTACCAAGAGTGAGAAGAGGACTAGACACATTAGGACATTTTTTTTTCCTTTTCACCTTGATGTTTAACATAAGGACATACGTTAACAAAATGTCCTCTTTTACCACAGAAAATCAAAGTCTTGTCTTAACCCTAAAGTTTTTATCACCTGGTCCAGGTGTGACCTGACCCAATTGCATTGGCTCATCACCAGACACGAGCTCGAGTGTCTCTTTACCCAGAGTGTCAGAAGAGACCGCTTCCCCGTATGATAATACATCCCAGGCGAGAGGAACTTTAGATCTCTCCCTCAGGCATCTATAAATACGCACCGCCAGAGACAGGGCCACCTCCAATGACTCTGGATTTGCGTTAAATGCCAATGGGTCCTTCAGGTTCTCGGATAACCCTTGACAGAGTTGACTACGGAGAGCTGGGTTATTCCACTCCGTATCAGTTGCCCACCTCCTAAATTCAGAGCAATAGAGCTCTCCCTGCCGCAAGCAACGCAACTTAGATTCGGCCAGGGAAACCCAATCTGGGTCATCGTAGATAAGTCCCAGAGCTCTGAAAAATTAATCTACCGGCCGGACGGATTGTGAACCAGTCGGCAAAGAGAAAGCCTAAGACTGAGCGTCATCTTTTAGCAACAAAATAATAATCCCCACTATTTGACTCTCGTCCCCAGAAGGGCTAGGACGCAGTCAGAAATATAATTTGCACGATTTTCTGAACCGAACAAAGTAGTCACTTCCCCTGGAAAACCTATTCGGGAGAGCAACCTTCGGTTCAGGACAGGCCTGGTTCCTGCTGCCGGAACCCACCACCTGTGGTCTCTGAAACTGTGCAACTGCCGTGCGGAGGTCAGCTACCTCCAAAGACAGCCCCTGCATACGATTGACCAGTGCAGAAACAGTATCCATAGCTGCACTGATAAAACAAAGGATAACGGTTTGGGCGGTTGATAATGTCACAGGTTAAGGGGAAGGGAAAACACCAAATACACACCACAACGAATAAACAACAATCTAGGCCTCAAAAGCTAAGGAAGAGGGATAGTGACCTCCTGGTAATCCCTAGGCCTTTCCCTAACTCCTGCCAGTATGAGAAGATTCTGATGGTGGAAATACTCATACACCGGATGTGACGGACTAAATCGTCACTGGTGCAGGTAAACTTTTTTTATTCCATTTGTAGGAATGGTCCTATAACCAGGATGCATTTCGGCGATATGCCTTTATCAACAGGTGTATCCAAATGTGGTGAGAACAAGATATATATACAAAAGGTACCGCCCACAGGGACGGGAGGCCCATGCCAAAAGGGGAGTGGCCGCAAGGGGATATAAAACATCTGATGTTTTGTATCCCCTTGCGGCCACTCCCCTTTTGGGATGGGCCTCCCGTCCCTGTGGGCGGTACCTTTTGTATATATATCTTGTTCTCACCACATTTGGATACACCTGTTGATAAAGGCATATCGTCGAAACGCGTCCTGGTTATAGGACCATTCCTACAAATGGAATAAAAAAGTTTACCTGCATCAAGACACAGCTACTGGGAGTTTTCTTATTTGATTATCGTGGAGTACGCTCTTCTCCCGGGCAGTGTGCACCTGAGCGAGTGCTGGTTTCTTTATACCTATCTCTAAATCGTCACTGGGGCTTCTGAAGAAGCCTGAGGGCCAGCCTCCTTCCTACGGACTATGGACCCAGAACTATGGAGACCCCTGACCTTTTGGGGTTACAAGGAACTATGAAACCTGATTTATGTGTGGAATGTATGACACATATTTCCTATTGCCCATTAAAGGTGCAGGGTGTGAATTCAGCAACACAAAAAAGGGTTAACTCTGCACTGAGACTCACACTGATTGTGTTAGTGATGGGATTAAGATAGCTGACTCTAGGAGCAGCTGACACCTAGATGAGTAGATCACCCTATGATACACTCAGGAGATAATCCCATCACATGTGTCTCCTCTCTCCCTATTCATTCATTATGGAGGGGGGGGGGGGAGATGTCTGTTTGCATGTTGCTCATGGTTGATTGCGTTATGTTGTTAGACTTCTTGAACTGTATATATTGAGTTGGTCTTCAATAAAGTGAGTTCCTGTTTTGGCCTTCAACATAGAGCCTCGTCTCGTGTGTGTGGGGATTGCTATATGCTGTATACTCCCCTGGCTATAACCCCTAGCTCTTGTAAGAGCTGTTCCTGTGGTGGTTACGGCGTCGAGCGGAGTGCTTGGAGCCCTCGGGAAGCACTAGGAGCATCCATCAACGGAGGTACCCAGTCTGGGTGCCAGGAGATCCCTTACACTGGATACCTAAAGCCCTGCTAAAACTGACAAGCCCTAGGATAGGTAGCAGGGGATGAGACAGCTGGTTCCTTCCAGAATGAAGGAACCTGCGTCTCCCTGAGGCCTAGAAACAACACACACCAGATAATAATAAACAGCGAAGGCAACAAGTACTTAGCTTAGAGATGTATGGAGAAGCAGGAGATCCAAGACAAACCAGCACTAGCAACTCCAAGCAGAAACTATCAACCGCATGGTCAGCAGTGTGAGGCGGATCTAAATAGAGTCTCATCACTGATAACGAGCAGAACCTGAGGAGAGGCGAGATCCTGCCAAACAACAACATACATAGAGGGAAACAGAGAGACCTGTCAGATAGCCTGCAGCAAGTCTATCCGATCTTCTCACCTCTCTCACGGGAGGGACTGTGACAGCTCCATACTGGCTGGTGTCAGGAGGTCTCCTCAGTAACTATAACCCCCAGCATGCACTGCGTCTCTCCGTGTGTAATGAGCACTTACCTTCTACCGGGGCCACACACTGAGTGCTCTCATCAGGCACAGGGCTCTGCTAATGGCTGATACCAGAGAGAAGAGGCTCCAGACTCCACAGCAGGGTAGATGCTAGAGTGGAGGTCTGTGACATCACTGGTCACATGCTCCTTCATGGTCACATGACCAAATGTGGGAAGTACTGACAGAGAATGCAGGAGCTTGTAGAAGGAGGAGGGGCTGCTCTGTATCTGCTGCACCGCAAGAGCTGAAGGACCTGGGATGATGTCACCGTCATGTGATCAGTGCAGGGGGCGGAGCTTTGTACAAAGTAGAAGAAAATGGAGAAAGGATGGATTTATTGTGAGAGTGAAAGACATACTAGGAGTTGTAGTCCTCTCCTACCTCCTCCTGTAATGTCCTCTGGTATCACATAATAACAGGCTGGACATGCTGGGAGTTGTAGTCCTCTCCTACCTCCTCCTGTTATGACCTCTGATATCACATAATAACAGGCTGGACATGCTGGGAGTTGTAGTCCTCTCCTACCTCCTCCTGTTATGACCTCTGATATCACATAATAACAGGCTGGACATGCTGGGAGTTGTAGTCCTCTCCTACCTCCTCCTGTAATGTCCTCTGATGTCACATAATAACAGGCTGGACATGCTGGGAGTTGTAGTCCTCTCCTACCTCCCCCTGTAATGTCCTCTGATATCACATAATAACAGGCTGGACATGCTGGGAGTTGTAGTCCTCTCCTCCTGTAATGTCCTCTGATATCACATAATAACAGGCTGGACATGCTGGGAGTTGTAGTCCTCTCCTACCTCCTCCTGTAATGTCCTCTGATATCACATAATAACAGGCTGGACATGCTGGGAGTTGTAGTCCTCTCCTACCTCCTCCTGTAATGTCCTCTGATATCACATAATAACAGGCTGGACATGCTGGGAGTTGTAGTCCTCTCCTACCTCCTCCTGTAATGTCCTCTGATGTCACATAATAACAGGCTGGACATGCTGGGAGTTGTAGTCCTCTCCTACCTCCTCCTGTAATGTCCTCTGGTATCACATAATAACAGGCTGGACATGCTGGGAGTTGTAGTCCTCTCCTACCTCCTCCTGTAATGTCCTCTGGTATCACATAATAACAGGCTGGACATGCTGGGAGTTGTAGTCCTCTCCTACCTCCTCCTGTTATGACCTCTGATATCACATAATAACAGGCTGGACATGCTGGGAGTTGTAGTCCTCTCCTACCTCCTCCTGTTATGACCTCTGATATCACATAATAACAGGCTGGACATGCTGGGAGTTGTAGTCCTCTCCTACCTCCCCCTGTAATGTCCTCTGATGTCACATAATAACAGGCTGGACATGCTGGGAGTTGTAGTCCTCTCCTACCTCCCCCTGTAATGTCCTCTGATATCACATAATAACAGGCTGGACATGCTGGGAGTTGTAGTCCTCTCCTCCTGTAATGTCCTCTGATATCACATAATAACAGGCTGGACATGCTGGGAGTTGTAGTCCTCTCCTACCTCCTCCTGTAATGTCCTCTGATATCACATAATAACAGGCTGGACATGCTGGGAGTTGTAGTCCTCTCCTACCTCCTCCTGTTATGACCTCTGATATCACATAATAACAGGCTGGACATGCTGGGAGTTGTAGTCCTCTCCTACCTCCTCCTGTAATGTCCTCTGATGTCACATAATAACAGGCTGGACATGCTGGGAGTTGTAGTCCTCTCCTCTCCTACCTCCTCCTGTAATGTCCTCTGATATCACCTAATAACAGGCTGGACATGCTGGGAGTTGTAGTCCTCTCCTACCTCCTCCTGTAATGTCCCCTGATATCACATAATAACAGGCTGGACATGCTGGGAGTTGTAGTCCTCTCCTACCTCCTCCTGTAATGTCCTCTGATATCACATAATAACAGGCTGGACATGCTGGGAGTTGTAGTCCTCTCCTACCTCCTCCTGTAATGTCCTCTGATATCACATAATAACAGGCTGGACATGCTGGGAGTTGTAGTCCTCTCCTACCTCCCCCTGTAATGTCCTCTGATATCACATAATAACAGGCTGGACATGCTGGGAGTTGTAGTCCTCTCCTCCTGTAATGTCCTCTGATATCACATAATAACAGGCTGGACATGCTGGGAGTTGTAGTCCTCTCCTACCTCCTCCTGTAATGTCCTCTGATATCACATAATAACAGGCTGGACATGCTGGGAGTTGTAGTCCTCTCCTACCTCCTCCTGTAATGTCCTCTGATATCACATAATAACAGGCTGGACATGCTGGGAGTTGTAGTCCTCTCCTACCTCCTCCTGTTATGACCTCTGATATCACATAATAACGGGCTGGACATGCTGGGAGTTGTAGTCCTCTCCTACCTCCTCCTGTTATGACCTCTGATATCACATAATAACAGGCTGGACATGCTGGGAGTTGTAGTCCTCTCCTACCTCCTCCTGTAATGTCCTCTGATGTCACATAATAACAGGCTGGGCATGCTGGGAGTTGTAGTCCTCTCCTACCTCCTCCTGTAATGTCCTCTGATATCACATAGTAACAGGCTGGACATGCTGGGAGTTGTAGTCCTCTCCTACCTCCTCCTGTAATGTCCTCTGATATCACATAATAACAGGCTGGACATGCTGGGAGTTGTAGTCCTCTCCTCTTCTACCTCCTCCTGTAATGTCCTCTGATATCCCATAATAACGTGCTTGACATGCTGGAAGTTGTAGTCCTCTCCTCTTCGTATTTTCTAGCCCCAGACGTAGTTTGTAAACTCCCCCACCGGCTTCAGGAAGCGATGAACGGGCAGGTGTTGTGTCAGGGGCAGCTGTGCCAGTGCTGGGACATAGAGACCTGCTGTCATCATTCCAGTCCAGCAGAGGGAGCCAGTACCTGGCTAGAGATAACAGGGGACGACAAAGCCTGCTGCACAGGAGGAGGAGTCCAGCCAGAGCAGGGCCCATTACCGGAGCTCAGGGGTGGTGTGGGCCCCCAAGTAAAGCAGTGCAGCCCCGGCAGGTACAGAGAGGCTGCGGCAGGCAGAGCATTGTGCGGCACTGAAGGAAGAGGGCGACACGGAGCAGAGTGCGGAGCACAAGTGTCAGACCAGCAAGGCCTCAGAAGTGCCCGGCCAGGTCCTTCACTGCAGCAAAGAGAAAGGTCCTGCCTTGGAGAGAGATCCGGATACCAGTAGGGTCCCTCGCCCTCAGCAGGAAGAGTAAGTGCTGCCCCTGAGAGACTGGATAAAGTTATAAACCAATTCCACAGACGCTGCAGTTACATCCTCCCTGCTACCATCCCCCCTTTCTTAAAGACACAGCGTCCATATCGAATATAAATTTACTTGTCGCTATACTGCGAAATCATCTTTAGTAAAGCCGTTCCAGTGGTCCTCAGTCGTCAGAGTAAGTCGCCATCCCGCGTATATTCTAGGTAGCAGTAGTCGGCAGGATGGATATGGACATGGCGACATCCTCCGTGAGCGGGACACAGCCCATGATTCCGGTGGGGGTGCTACTGAGCCACCGATCCGTGTTACTAAAAGACTGGAAAGAGAGGCTGGTGGGAGCCGCACGTCAGTGTAATGGTGCCCCACATCTGAAAGCAAAGCTAGCCTTGACTACTTTAGAAAGGGTTCTGCTGCCACCAGCGAGGCTGAGACAGACGTCTGAACAGATATCATGAATCCTGGAAGATGTGTTCTGGGATACAACATCTGAAGCTATTCTGAGAAAGAAATTCTTCACCGGATACCAGGGGGAGGAATAAACATTGCCCCGGTATGCAACAGCTTATGGCCACACTACAAGGAAAAGAAGGACAGGAAGTCACATCCTTCACTAACGCGGAAGTGGTCTTGCAAGATTAGTGTCTCCTAGGCCTAAGGAGTCAGCCATTACGGAAGACCATACAGGACAAAATCAAGCTGGAGCCCCACTTAACCTTACACCAGGCTCTTAAGGAGGCTATTACCCTGGAAAATGAGGAACAGGGTGCAACAGTCCCAAACACCCGGCAAATATAGGTGACACCAGCCAAAGAAAAGAGTGTGGAGGCCGGGCTGTCATTGTTGGAAGAGGTGATTAGAGAACTAAAGGAGGCACTGACTGTGAGAAAGGAGAGAGTGGCATTTCCGACTCATGATAGAGGACAAGCCTATCCTGCACCCAGGCAGTTCTACAGAGGGGCCCAACCTACAAGAAGATGCTGGACATGTAACCAAGAGGGGCATGTATCCAGGAACTGCCCCAACCGTGGCATTATCAGCAACCAGAGAGATTTAAACTAGTTCCACCTGTGATTGAGGGGCAAAGCGAAGAAGAAAGTACGGACTGGTGTCTCCTGCTGGAAGCTATAGACTTGGTGGGAGAGGAGAGAGTTGTTATAGCCAAGTTTAATGGAGTAGAACTGTCCTGTCTAGTAGACACTGGGTCACAAGTAACGACAATGGACAAGAAAGTCTTCGAGATCTACTTTACCCCCACCCTGCACCAGGGAAGTGCTGACTGGGTGAATCTGAAAGCTGTCAATAGTCCTCCCATTTCAATGGTTGGAATCATGCAAGATGACATTGAGCTTTGGGTCCAGATGATGGAAAAGAATGGAGTGGTGGTAGTACAGAGTGCAATGGAGCCAGAAGTCCCTGTGATACCAAGGATGAATATATTGCGAGAATTAGATGGCTTGAGAGCTGGGCCCTCAGTATTGGAAAAATGTCCCAAATTTGAAACCACCATAGGCGGTCCTGCAGAGATCGCTCAAACAGTGTTGAATGCAAGCAACCCTGTCTGGCCTGGTAGGTAAAGTTGGATGTGTGAGGGTACCCTCTTCAACTTCTTTGGAAGTGCATGAGACTCTGCTTCTTTGTTAACTACAGGTGCCTGAATGCATGTACAGCGCGTGATGCCTAACCACTACCTCGATTTGAAGACTTCTTGGCGGCCCATGGCTATGCCAAATTCTTCTCTACACTGGACCTGGCAAACGGGTATTGGCAAGTGCCAGTTGCAGAAAAAGACATAATACAGCCTTTGTTACAGCTATGGGGCTGAATGAGTTGCTCCGGATGCCCTTTGGACTGAACGATGCCCTGATTACCTTTCAATGTCCCAGCTACTGATGAAGCTGTGCTTGGGTGACCTGACCTATGAATGCCTGCTGATCTACCTAGAATATATTGTCATCTTTTGGTCCAGCTTTGCAGAGCATCTACAGTGATTGGACTTGGTCCTCAGCCACCTAGAGAAGCATGGGCTTAAGTTGAAACCCAGTAAGTGCCACTTTTTTCAGTACAGCATTGAGTATCTAGGCCATGTGGTGACAAGAGGAGGAGTCCAGCCCATGGACTCAAGAATTCAGGCCATACAGTAATGGCCCGTACGGGCTGTGGGCCTTCCTAGGACCAGTTGGGTATTAGTTGAGATTGATCAAGGATTTTGCCAAGGTAGCAGCGCCCCTGTACTCTTCAATGGGTCATAGCTTGAAGGAACGAAGAGGAAATCTCTCACCCCGAATGGGGGGGCGACCTAGCCTTTGCGTGGCTGCAGAAATTCTACTATCATTCCAATGGACAAAAGATGGACCAAGACATTTGCAAAAGCTGCCAAAACTGCAGACTAGCAAGAGCTGGGGATCAACAGGCCCCAATTGGCATTATACAGACCAGCTACCCACTACAACTTGTGATGATGAACTATCTGATGGTAGAAGAGTCCCTGTGTTAATACAAGTATCTGTTGGTCATGGTGGACCACTTCACTTAGTTTGCACTAGCGGTCCCCACCTGGAACCAAACTGCTGAATCGGCAGCATGAACCCTGTAGAAGAATTTCATCATGCCTTATGGCTGTCCTACACAACTGCAGTCCGACCAGGGGGGCTTGCTTTGAAGGCAGAGTGGTAAAAGAGCAGTTGTACCAGATTCGTAAGACCCGTGTTACACCCTACCGTTCACAGGGAAATGGTGCGTGGAGCAGCTGAACAGAACTCTACTGGAGATGTTGCGAACATTGGAGGAACAGAAGAAGTAGAGCTGGCCGTACTACACTGCAGAGTATGTGTGTGTACAGCACAGTAACAATGTTTTCAGTTAGTCTAACTGACTATTTGCCTTATTTTAACATATGCCTATATTCCCTCTATTAAAACGTAACTTTTAATATAACTTGTTATTAAATCCCTTCATTGACCATTAAATTGTTTCTGTTGTGTCGCCTCATTACTCCTCGTATTATATATTAGCACTGTTGTACTTTGTGCTATAAGTGTGGTAAGAGACTAGTAGCCGCGCGCTCGCTCCAGGCTCTTCTTCTCAGATTTTTTTCTACCTACCACATAAAGTTAATATTGTTTCTTCCAAACACAAGGCGTCACTTCTGTGCTAAAACATCCCTCAAACACTGCTCCCCGACATGCTTCGCCAGCTGCTCTGGCGTCTTCAGGGGATCAGGCAGTGAGCGTTTGATGGGCGTGGCGCGGATCTTTTATAGCCTCCCACTGTGACATCATCGCCATTAACCTATCACATGGCTTGTATAAATATATTGCTTCTTATCTTCACTATCATTGGGACCAACTACCCGTGTCTCCTCCCATAGTTACCCTCTCCTTTTCTCCAGCGCCGTCCCTACATTCTCGCGTTACCTTCACCAAGTCCCGCGCATGTCAATGGACTTAGTTCTCATTACAGCGCGCTATCTGCACACGCTCTACAAATTAGAATTTCGGTTCTGACTTTCACATTACTGCGCGTGCTCAAGATCTTAGAGTTTCGGCTCTGCGCATGCCTGGGGACCATGATACCACATAAGATGGACTCAACTGACACTGACGAGGACTTCTTACTACTATCAAAAATCATGTTAAATATCAGTGATTCACCTAGATGAATTTATTAACGTAAGACTACACATATTAATATTACGTAACTTATCAATCACATGATCAGATGTAACAATTAATTCTACGCCACTGTTTTAATTCTTGATTATGTTGATTAATATTTCCTAATACCTAAAGCCATGATTAATATTAATTAAATTATTATTTTTCGATAATGTATTCATAATTATATTTCTATCATTTTTTTCTAATTTATTGTTTCCAATCATGTATGTGTATCCTGATCTTATACTCTAATCATGTTAAGTCCTAATATATCTAATAAATCATGTATCCCAGTTTTTTCTCCATAATTTACATAATATTAATATATTCATTATAGATCATTAGAGTCAAACAATTATACTTAATCATGATTTTTTTAAATAAATAAATATTACTTAATAGTGGAGACAATATGGGGGGAGTAAACAAGGGGAAATTAGTCCGACGGATCATGAAGCTCCGCGCCATCTCACATTGTTATCTTATATTTAGCTCTAATGGTCTTATGTTCACGCTATACATTCATTATTTAATATGAAATATAGAACAATAGTTGTGAGTAGGACACATCCTGCCCTAGCAACCAGAATTTGGGCACAGTGATGGAGGCGTCATGTCTCATCATCGCTCTTCATTCTGGGTGCATTCAGAGACTCTCCACCTAGTGGCTGACCTGCCCGTCAGTATAGTGTCCCTCTGCTGTTCCCGCCATTCCACTGAAGGAGAGCAGCGCTCATCGGTGGGACCGTTTTGACAGATAGTTGAATCTGCCGGTGAACAAGACTCACCTGGATGGGTTACGCTTGGAGCATAACACCCAGTCGTGCAGTGGATAGAGGTAACTGGTGCGGCCAATCTTCTTCCCTCAAGGCAAAGCGTGCCAGGCTGAAAATTCAGGTCAGCAACGCCGCAACCAGGAAGGTCCAGACTTGTAAGTACGTTTATAGCTTTTATTTATTCACTGTTTAAACGGATTACGCATTTCTGGGCCGGAACGTTCCCTTCTTCAGATCAAGAAATATAATACAAAAAGGTACGAGTGCACAGTTTACATCGCCATTTTTTGGGCGGGAATCCTACCCCCAAGGGGGTTGGAATATGTAAATAAGAGTAAGTGAACAAATTAATAATAATTTGTATACACAGCAAATTTAAAAACTGATAGAAAAAAAAAGCTAGAATTGTTCAAAAATATTGTTAAAATTATTGCCAGGGGGTTAGTAAATTGCTAGTGCCTTATACTATGCAGTGCTCACTAGAGGTGTGTAGTATCTAGAAAGGGCCACTAGGTGTGGTGGACCCAGGGAATACCATAGATCTGGTGGAGTATCTACTCCAACAACTTCTGCTGGGCTGGTTATTGCTCGGGTGACCTGGGACTGTGGGGTACCCGGGGGAGGTGGTGTGGTGGACCCGGCGAATAGATCTGGTGGAGTATCTACTCCAACAACTTCTGCTGGGCTGAATATTGCTCGGGTGACCCGGGGAGGTGGTGTGGTGGTTCAGCCTGGAATGGCCTACGGCGAAGTGGTGATATGCAAGGCACAGTTACAGGATTTGCATTGTTACTTGTACGTCTGGCACAGGTGGCAGAGCTCTTCCATGACCTCTGCTTGCCTGATAAGTAATCCTGCTTGTCCTTCCTGAGATTTTGCATTTTATTCTTAATAATGGCATTCTCGTTCTGGACTAAGCGTCCAATCAAATAATGGGGAAGGCCGGGTGGCTCTCGTGCTGCTGGAGGTACTAATTGTAGTGGTGGTGGTAATTATCTCCTCTTGGAGCCACTGTACTAACTCCTTGCGTGCAGTAAGTCCATTAGGAGGAAGGATCAGTGATCGAGAAGCTCCTCCCACTTCTTACTGTACTCCGGATCTTCCTTGAAGGCAAAGGGAAAGATGAGCCTCAAGCCCCTATGTACCACCTTCTCCCTGTGGTATAATTCAAGAAAGAGGATGTCAAGATGGTGCTGCATTTCTTCTTTGTATGCATCCTTCAGGCGGTGGAACAGCAGTGTCCTTCACATTGCTTGCTTCACTGCTGCATCGCGATGTCCAAGCTAGAGAGCAGATGATGGGGGTGACTGTGCAGCTGTGTCAGGAACGCTTCACGTAAACCCTGTTCTGTGGAGGTAACACAACTAGAACGACTGTCTGTGTAAGGTAAAACCCCAATGTGGTCTTCAGCCTAAAAAATTACACATGCAGTCAGATCTGCAACAAAAACTTCCATTAGAAAGGAGGACAAATGTCTCTTATGTAAACCTCAGACATTTTGTTTGCTCTTTGCTATGTCACCATGCCTGGATCCAGAGTGCTCTGAGCCCTTCAGAAAGATTATGGATACCTGTGAATCTAGAAAGGGAAAATTGTAGGATATCAATAACTCCACTGTCCAGAAAACCAGCTACAAGTGGACACTTCAGATAACTGCCCGGGTCAGCTTGTCTCCGCAAGGTCAGCCTGAGAGGAGAACCCAAGATTCAGACAAGAACGCCATAATGTCTTCACCATTACTGAGGTCTACCATCGAAAAAAGACAATAAAAGTTAATACTACAATCTGAAATATTGTCAATGCCAGCTTCCGACGGTACGCCAGAAGAAGACCTCTGCTATTCACAAAGAAAACATCAGGGCAAGACTATGGTTTAGCAATGAACACTTGGGAAAAAACTGGAGTTCTAGAATAATCTGCTATGGAAAGACGAAGCAAACCATTATCTGTCCATAGGAGCAGAAACATAGAAACATAGAATGTGTCGGCAGATAAGAACCATTCGGCCCATCTAGTCTGCCCAATATACTGAATACTATGGATAGCCCCTGGCCCTATCTTATATGAAGGATGGCCTTATGCCTATCCCATGCATGCTTAAACCCCTTCACTGTATTTGCAGCTACCACTTCTGCAGGAAGGCTATTCCATGCATCCACTACTCTCTCAGTAAAGTAATACTTCCTTATATTACTTTTAAACCTTTGCCCCTCTAATTTAACACTATGTCCTCTTGTGGTAGTTTTTCTTCTTGTAAATCTTCTCTCCTCTTTTACCTTGTTGATTCCCTTTATGTATTTAGCAGTTTCTATCATCTCCGCTCTGTCTCGTCTTTCTTCCAAGCTATACATGTTAAGGTCCTTTAATCTTTCCTGACAGTGACATGAAAGCCGGAGGTGGACATGTTCTAGGCTGGGGCTGATTAACTACATCAGGACCTGGGCAGCTTCTCATCATAGACTCCACTAGGAATTCTTCATTGTACCAGAGACTGCTGGAGGAGAATGTGATATCATCTGACAGAAAGACTGACACTCAGCGAAGACAGCGAGGGCTGTATATATATATATATCCTCTGTATACAGGGGCCGGTGTGAATGTATCCTGGGGGCCACAGCCAGCGAGGGCTGTATATATATATATATATCCTCTGTATACGGGGCCGGTGTGAATGTATCCTGGGGCCACAGTCAGCGAGGACTGTATATATATATATATCCTCTGTATACAGGGGCCAGTGTGAATGTATCCTGGGGACCACAGCCAGCGAGGGCTGTATATATATATATCCTCTGTATACGGGGCCGGTGTGAATGTATCCTGGGGGCCACAGTCAGCGAGGGCTGTATATATATATATATCCTCTGTATACAGGGGCCAGTGTGAATGTATCCTGGGGACCACAGCCAGCGAGGGCTGTATATATATATATCCTCTGTATACAGGGGCCGGTGTGAATGTATCCTGGGGCCACAGTCAGCGAGGGCTGTATATATATATATCCTCTGTATACAGGGGCCGGTGTGAATGTATCCTGGGGCCACAGTCAGCGAGGGCTGTATATATATATATCCTCTGTATATGGGGCCGGTGTGAATGTATCCTGGGGGCCACAGTCAGTGAGGGCTGTATATATATATATCCTCTGTATACAGGGCCGGTGTGAATGTATCCTGGGGCCACAGCCAGCGAGGGCTGTATATATATATATCCTCTGTATACAGGGGCCGGTGTGAATGTATCCTGGGGCCACAGTCAGCGAGGGCTGTATATATATATATCCTCTGTATACAGGGCCGGTGTGAATGTATCCTGGGTGCCACAGTCATCGAGGGCTGTATATATATATATCCTCTGTATACAGGGGCCGGTGTGAATGTATCCTGGGGCCACAGTCAGCGAGGGCTGTATATATATATATATCCTCTGTATACAGGGCCGGTGTGAATGTATCCTGGGGCCACAGTCAGCGAGGGCTGTATATATATATATATCCTCTGTATACAGGGCCGGTGTGAATGTATCCTGGGGCCACAGTCAGCGAGGGCTGTATATATATATATATATCCTCTGTATACGGGGCCGGTGTGAATGTATCCTGGGGCCACAGCCAGCGAGGGCTGTATATATATATATATATCCTCTGTATACAGGGGCCGGTGTGAATGTATCCTGGGGGCCACAGTCAGCGAGGGCTGTATATATATATATATCCTCTGTATACGGGGCCGGTGTGAATGTATCCTGGGGGCCACAGTCAGCGAGGGCTGTATATATATATATCCTCTGTATACAGGGCGGGTGTGAATGTATCCTGGGGCCACAGCCAGCGAGGGCTGTATATATATATATATCCTCTGTATACGGGGCCGGTGTGAATGTATCCTGGGGGACACAGCCAGTGAGGGCTGTATATATATATATATATCCTCTGTATACAGGGGCCGGTGTGAATGTATCCTGGGGCCACAGTCAGCGAGGGCTGTATATATATATATATCCTCTGTATACGGGGCCGGTGTGAATGTATCCTGGGGGCCACAGTCAGCGAGGGCTGTATATATATAGATCCTCTGTATACGGGGCCGGTGTGAATGTATCCTGGGGCCACAGCCAGCGAGGGCTGTATAGATATATTTGTGGTCGGGGCTATATGTGAAAGAACCTACCCCCTAATGTATGCCCCAACAGAATTAGCGGCTTGAGTTGTGCCATAACCGCTTCCGTCGAGAGTACACCTGAAAGAGGGCATACCCTGTAGGAGAGTGAAAGGAAAAGGGCGGGCTGGGAGGGGAACACTGCTGCCGTCCGTCCCCTCTGGAGAAAGGTGCGTCCTAGATATAGGGCAGGGCGCCCCTCCCACAAATACAGGCCAATTAATCGGCCTTAATACTTGTGGTCGGGGCTATATGTGAAAGAACCTACCCCCTAATGTATGCCCCAACAGAACTAGCGGCTTGAGTTGTGCCATAACCGCTTCCGTCGAGAGTACACCTGAAAGAGGCCAAAAACCCAGCATGAAAATACAAAGCGTGTTCATTGACGTATTACAACGCCAAATTCTGAAAGGCACAAGAAATCTCGCTAACGGGGTTCGGAACATAACGGCTGTAACAAGACGAGCGCCACCGGCCCAACTTACGGATAATGTGGGCTGGCACCTGATTCCTGAAGCGGCCGAGGCTGCCCCAACCCTGAACGAATGCCCTGACACCGTGAGGGGGTCAAAACCTAGATTGACCGCCAGTATACGCGCATGCGCTATGAATTGGGAGGTAGACAACGCTGCTGTCCCGAAGGGTAACAGTGGGGTGTTAGTGCCGCGACTGGCCAGTGCCCCTGACAATCCCTGCAGGACGTGGACCGGACCCCATTTGTGAGACGTGGGGAAGAATTTGACCTGGGTAGGGGGACCTGACTGGGAGGTCTTGGTCATTTAGACCACAGTACGGCCTGTCCAATGGTTACCCTAAACATGCGCTGCTGCCACCACGGGATACAGGTCCCTAGCCTCCGTTGCCTGGAAATTCCCGTGGCCTCGCAAAACTCCTCCGGCCACGCCCCATTCAGCCAATGGGGGCCAAAAATAGCAGCGAAACCAGTGCTGACCCCGCTGTTGGAGAATATGACGGGGGAGTTGTGGGAGACCGCCGGGACAAACATGGACACGCCATTCCCATGACTCAAGAAGTGGTCCCACATGCTCAAATCCGCTTGCGCTTGACTGTCCAGGAACACTGGACTATCCTGACAGGAAATAACTGAGACACGGCTGGATGATAGCTATGACAGTGGGAATAACTGAGACACGGCTGGATGATAGCTATGACAGTGGGAATAACTGAGACACGGCTGGATGATAGCTATGGCAGTGGGAATAACAGACATGGCTGGATGATGGCTATGACAGTGGGAATAACTGAGACACGGCTGGATGATAGCTATGACCGTGGGAATAACTGAGACATGGCTGGATGATAGCTATGACAGTGGGAATAACTGAGACATGGCTGGATGATAGCTATGACAGTGGGAATAACTGAGACACGGCTGGATGATAGCTATGGCAGTGGGAATAACTGAGACATGGCTGGATGATAGCTATGACAGTGGGAATAACTGAGACACGGCTGGATGATAGCTATGACAGGGGGAATAACTGAGACATGGCTGGATGATGGCTATGACATAGTGGGAATAACTGAGACATGGCGGGAGGATAGCTATGACAGTGGGAATAACTGAGACACGGCTGGATGATAGCTATGACATAGTGGGAATAACTGAGACACGGCTGGATGATAGCTATGACAGTGGGAATATCTGAGACATGGCTGGATGATAGCTATGACATAGTGGTAATAACTGAGACACGGCTGGATGATAGCTATGGCAGTGGGAATAACTGAGACATGGCTGGATGACAGCTATGACAGTGGGAATAACTGAGACATGGCTGGATGATAGCTATGACAGTGGGAATAACTGAGACATGGCTGGATGATAGCTATGACAGTGGGAATAACTGAGACACGGCTGGATGATAGCTATGACAGTGGGAATAACTGAGACACGGCTGGATGATAGCTATGACAGTGGGAATAACTGAGACATGGCTGGATGATAGCTATGACAGTGGGAATAACTGAGACACGGCTGGATGATAGCTATGACAGTGGGAATAACTGAGACATGGCTGGATGATAGCTATGACAGTGGGAATAACTGAGACATGGCGGGAGGATAGCTATGACAGTGGGAATAACTGAGACACGGCTGGATGATAGCTATGACATAGTGGGAATAACTGAGGCATGGCTGGATGATAGCTATGACAGTGGGAATAACTGAGACACAGCTGGATGATAGCTATGACAGTGGGAATAACTGAGACATGGCTGGATGATAGCTATGACATAGTGGGAATAACTGAGACATGGCGGGAGGATAGCTATGACAGTGGGAATAACTGAGACATGGCTGGATGATAGCTATGACAGTGGGAATAACTGAGACACGGCTGGATGATAGCTATGACAGTGGGAATAACTGAGACAAGGCTGGATGATAGCTATGACAGTGGGAATAACTGAGGCATGGCTGGATGATAGCTATGACAGTGGGAATAACTGAGACACAGCTGGATGATAGCTATGACAGTGGGAATAACTGAGACATGGCTGGATGATAGCTATGACAGTGGGAATAACTGAGACACGGCTGGATGATAGCTATGACAGTGGGAGTGGTAACAATCTGGCTACGAAAACCTACCCTGAGGAATGACGCGCATCGCACACTTTACATGCCTAACAACGACTGCAGTTCCACCTTGGTGGTGACCCTACCAGTGACGAAACTGTGAATGGCTGCGCGGACCCTAACCACCTTGTCTCCCGGCAGCACCCTAGCTGACATGCTCTCTGTGACTGTAAAGCAAGCAAAAAACGGACCGTCACTACTACTGTTTAGCAACAATTTGACTACCACCCGTGCCTAGACACCACCACTGCAGAAACCATCATGCAAAGGTAACTGACCCTGGTGACCACCTGACAGGTACGGAGAAAGAGGAGACGTGTGACAGTGGAAAATAAATTAGAGACAAAGAAGGAGGACCTTACCGGAAACCGGACATGATGCTGATACGAGAAGAACACAAGGAACCAACCGTGGAAATAGACCTGTTCGCACGAATTAAGCAGAATACGTTTTTTTTTTTTAACAACGCTTGCGCCTGCGTTCAGGTGGCCCGAAGCTGGGTGACGAGACACGATTGTCAGATTGCCGGGGTTCTCACGGAGTTGGCTGAACGGCTGACGTGCATATGCCAAAATAAAACACAGCTATCTACGTAGCAAGCAAATTGCGACAAGTGTATGAAGACAGGCAAACGAGAAACCTGCCCATCTGAAACAGAACAATGGAATAAAATGCCATACAATGTGAAGGGTCTGGCGTGCCCCTGCTGGCCTACGTCTAGGGGCGCCTGTTACTGGGGGTACTACCCCCAACAACTCATCACCATCACACTGCATGGCATTAACCCCCTACCTAACTGACAGCACGGCGGCCCGTGCCAGACTTTGCCCCCCATATAACAGTCATGGTGATTATACAAAATTCGTCTTGACAGAAAAGTTAAAAACAGCTAGGCTGTGATTAATCAGGCAGATTGAAACTCCGCCCTCAAAGACTAGCCTT
The DNA here is from genome assembly GCF_905171765.1 of Bufo bufo. Classification (NCBI taxonomy): domain Eukaryota; kingdom Metazoa; phylum Chordata; class Amphibia; order Anura; family Bufonidae; genus Bufo; species Bufo bufo. Next base: position 9,238,576 of record NC_053392.1, on the reverse strand, counting down.
CTCATTGACATCCCCCCCCCTCCCCCCGTCCTTACTCCCTTACAAGCCTCCCCCAATGCAGAAAGATAGAGCCTAATGCGAGTAGCCCCAGCAAATATACGAACGGAGTCCCGCTGACTCCTGCTACCTGCGTGCAAGTCACGTGGGAGCGGGGCCGTGCTGCCAGACTGCCGTTCCGGTGTGGGGATGTCCCTCTCATACCTTAGAGGGACCGACCCCACCGACCGGACTAAGGAGCCGACACTGCGCTGAGGCAGCCGCACGAGGAGGAACAGGACGCCGGAGGAAGCGCCGACCGGAAGTGACGCTCTGTCGCCTAGGAGATGCTGACGCCGCCGGCTGTAACAGGAACACTGCTGCTGTCCGTCCCCTCTGGAGAAAGGTGCGTCCTAGATATAGGGCAGGGCGCCCCTCCCACAAATACAGGCCAATTAATCGGCCTTAATACATATCCTCTGTATACGGGGCCAGTGTGAATGTATCCTGGGGGCCACAGTCAGCGAGGGCTGTATATATATATATATCCTCTGTACACAGGGGCCGGTGTGAATGTATCCTGGGGCCACAGTCAGTGAGGGCTGTATATATATATATCCTCTGTATACAGGGCCGGTGTGAATGTATCCTGGGGGCCACAGTCATCGAGGGCTGTATATATATATATCCTCTGTATACAGGGGCCAGTGTGAATGTATCCTGGGGCCACAGTCAGCGAGGGCTGTATATATATATATCCTCTGTATACAGGGGCCGGTGTGAATGTATCCTGGGGCCACAGTCAGCGAGGGCTGTATATATATATCTCCTCTGTATACAGGGGCCGGTGTGAATGTATCCTGGGGGCCACAGTCAGCGAGGGCTGTATATATATATATCCTCTGAATACAGGGGCCGGTGTGAATGTATCCTGGGGGCCACAGCCAGCGAGGGCTGTATATATATATATATATCCTCTTTATACAGGGGCCGGTGTGAATGTATCCTGGGGCCACAGCCAGCGAGGGCTGTATATATATATCCTCTGTATACGGGGCCGGTGTGAATGTATCTGGGGGCCACAGTCAGCGAGGGCTGTATATATATATATCCTCTGTATACAGGGGCCGGTGTGAATGTATCCTGGGGCCACAGTCAGCGAGGGCTGTATATATATATATATCCTCTGTATACAGGGGCCGGTGTGAATGTATCCTGGGGCCACAGTCAGCGAGAGCTGTATATATATATATATATCCTCTGTATACAGGGGCCGGTGTGAATGTATCCTGGGGGCCACAGCCAGCGAGGGCTGTATATATATATCCTCTGTATACAGGGGCCGGTGTGAATGTATCCTGGGGCCACAGTCAGCGAGGGCTGTATATATATATATATCCTCTGTATACAGGGGCCGGTGTGAATGTATCCTGGGGCCACAGCCAGCGAGGGCTGTATATATATATATCCTCTGTATACAGGGGCCGGTGTGAATGTATCCTGGGGGCCACAGTCAGCGAGGGCTGTATATATATATATATATCCTCTGTATACAGGGGCCGGTGTGAATGTATCCTGGGGCCACAGTCAGCGAGGGCTGTATATATATATCCTCTGTATACAGGGGCCGGTGTGAATGTATCCTGGGGGCCACAGTCAGCGAGGGCTGTATATATATATATATCCTCTGTATACAGGGGCCGGTGTGAATGTATCCTGGGGCCACAGTCAGCGAGGGCTGTATATATATATATATATCCTCTGTATACGGGGCCGGTGTGAATGTATCCTGGGGCCACAGCCAGCGAGGGCTGTATATATATATATATATCCTCTGTATACAGGGGCCGGTGTGAATGTATCCTGGGGCCACAGTCAGCGAGGGCTGTATATATATATATCCTCTGTATACAGGGGCCGGTGTGAATGTATCCTGGGGCCACAGTCAGCGAGGGCTGTATATATATATATATCCTCTGTATACAGGGGCCGGTGTGAATGTATCCTGGGGCCACAGTCAGCGAGGGCTGTATATATATATATATCCTCTGTATACAGGGGCCGGTGTGAATGTATCCTGGGGCCACAGTCAGCGAGGGCTGTATATATATATATATCCTCTGTATACGGGGCCGGTGTGAATGTATCCTGGGGCCACAGCCAGCGAGGGCTGTATATATATATATCCTCTGTATACGGGGCCGGTGTGAATGTATCCTGGGGCCACAGCCAGCGAGGGCTGTATATATATATATATCCTCTGTATACAGGGGCCGGTGTGAATGTATCCTGGGGCCACAGTCAGCGAGGGCTGTATATATATATATATCTCCTCTGTATACAGGGGCCGGTGTGAATGTATCCTGGGGCCACAGTCAGCGAGGGCTGTATATATATATATCCTCTGTATACAGGGGCCGGTGTGAATGTATCCTGGGGGCCACAGTCAGCGAGGGCTGTATATATATATATATATCCTCTGTATACAGGGGCCGGTGTGAATGTATCCTGGGGCCACAGTCAGCGAGGGCTGTATATATATATCCTCTGTATACAGGGGCCGGTGTGAATGTATCCTGGGGGCCACAGTCAGCGAGGGCTGTATATATATATATATATCCTCTGTATACAGGGGCCGGTGTGAATGTATCCTGGGGCCACAGTCAGCGAGGGCTGTATATATATATATATATATCCTCTGTATACGGGGCCGGTGTGAATGTATCCTGGGGGCCACAGCCAGCGAGGGCTGTATATATATATATATATCCTCTGTATACAGGGGCCGGTGTGAATGTATCCTGGGGCCACAGTCAGCGAGGGCTGTATATATATATATCCTCTGTATACAGGGGCCGGTGTGAATGTATCCTGGGGCCACAGTCAGCGAGGGCTGTATATATATATATATCCTCTGTATACAGGGGCCGGTGTGAATGTATCCTGGGGCCACAGTCAGCGAGGGCTGTATATATATATATCCTCTGTATACAGGGGCCGGTGTGAATGTATCCTGGGGCCACAGTCAGCGAGGGCTGTATATATATATATATCCTCTGTATACGGGGCCGGTGTGAATGTATCCTGGGGCCACAGCCAGCGAGGGCTGTATATATATAAATCCTCTGTATACGGGGCCGGTGTGAATGTATCCTGGGGCCACAGCCAGCGAGGGCTGTATATATATATATATATCCTCTGTATACAGGGGCCGGTGTGAATGTATCCTGGGGGCCACAGTCAGCGAGGGCTGTATATATATATATCCTCTGTATACGGGGCCGGTGTGAATGTATCCTGGGGGCCACAGTCAGCGAGGGCTGTATATATATATATCCTCTGTATACGGGGCCGGTGTGAATGTATCCTGGGGCCACAGTCAGCGAGGGCTGTATATATATATATATCCTCTGTATACAGGGGCCGGTGTGAATGTATCCTGGGGGCCACAGTCAGCGAGGGCTGTATATATATATATCCTCTGTATACAGGGGCCGGTGTGAATGTATCCTGGGGGCCACAGCCAGCGAGGGCTGTATATATATATATCCTCTGTATACAGGGGCCGGTGTGAATGTATCCTGGGGCCACAGTCAGCGAGGGCTGTATATATATATATCCTCTGTATACGGGGCCGGTGTGAATGTATCCTGGGGCCACAGTCAGCGAGGGCTGTATATATATATATCCTCTGTATACAGGGGCCGGTGTGAATGTATCCTGGGGGCCACAGTCAGCGAGGGCTGTATATATATATATATCCTCTGTATACAGGGGCCGGTGTGAATGTATCCTGGGGGCCACAGTCAGCGAGGGCTGTATATATATATATCCTCTGTATACGGGGCCGGTGTGAATGTATCCTGGGGCCACAGCCAGCGAGGGCTGTATATATATATATCCTCTGTATACAGGGGCCGGTGTGAATGTATCCTGGGGCCACAGCCAGCGAGGGCTGTATATATATATATATATATCCTCTGTATACGGGGCCGGTGTGAATGTATCCTGGGGCCACAGTCAGCGAGGGCTGTATATATATATATCCTCTGTATACGGGGCCGGTGTGAATGTATCCTGGGGCCACAGCCAGCGAGGGCTGTATATATATATATATCCTCTGTATACAGGGGCCGGTGTGAATGTATCCTGGGGCCACAGCCAGCGAGGGCTGTATATATATATATATCCTCTGTATACAGGGGCCGGTGTGAATGTATCCTGGGGCCACAGTCAGCGAGGGCTGTATATATATATATCCTCTGTATACGGGGCCGGTGTGAATGTATCCTGGGGCCACAGCCAGCGAGGGCTGTATATATATATATATATCCTCTGTATACAGGGGCCGGTGTGAATGTATCCTGGGGCCACAGTCAGCGAGGGCTGTATATATATATATCCTCTGTATACAGGGGCCGGTGTGAATGTATCCTGGGGCCACAGTCAGCGAGGGCTGTATATATATATATATATCCTCTGTATACAGGGGCCGGTGTGAATGTATCCTGGGGCCACAGTCAGCGAGGGCTGTATATATATATATATATATCCTCTGTATACGGGGCCGGTGTGAATGTATCCTGGGGCCACAGTCAGCGAGGGCTGTATATATATATATATCCTCTGTATACAGGGGCCGGTGTGAATGTATCCTGGGGCCACAGTCAGCGAGGGCTGTATATATATATATATCCTCTGTATACAGGGGCCGGTGTGAATGTATCCTGGGGCCACAGTCAGCGAGGGCTGTATATATATATATATCCTCTGTATACAGGGGCCGGTGTGAATGTATCCTGGGGCCACAGCCAGCGAGGGCTGTATATATATATATATATCCTCTGTATACAGGGGCCGGTGTGAATGTATCCTGGGGCCACAGTCAGCGAGGGCTGTATATATATATATATCCTCTGTATACAGGGGCCGGTGTGAATGTATCCTGGGGCCACAGTCAGCGAGGGCTGTATATATATATATATCCTCTGTATACAGGGGCCGGTGTGAATGTATCCTGGGGGCCACAGTCAGCGAGGGCTGTATATATATATATCCTCTGTATACAGGGGCCGGTGTGAATGTATCCTGGGGCCACAGTCAGCGAGGGCTGTATATATATATATATCCTCTGTATACAGGGCCGGTGTGAATGTATCCTGGGGGCCACAGTCAGCGAGGGCTGTATATATATATATATCCTCTGTATACAGGGGCCGGTGTGAATGTATCCTGGGGCCACAGCCAGCGAGGGCTGTATATATATATATATCCTCTGTATACGGGGCCAGTGTGAATGTATCCTGGGGCCACAGTCAGCGAGGGCTGTATATATATATATATCCTCTGTATACAGGGGCCGGTGTGAATGTATCCTGGGGCCACAGTCAGCGAGGGCTGTATATATATATATCCTCTGTATACAGGGGCCGGTGTGAATGTATCCTGGGGGCCACAGTCAGCGAGGGCTGTATATATATATATATCCTCTGTATACAGGGGCCGGTGTGAATGTATCCTGGGGCCACAGTCAGCGAGGGCTGTATATATATATATCCTCTGTATACAGGGGCCGGTGTGAATGTATCCTGGGGCCACAGTCAGCGAGGGCTGTATATATATATATCCTCTGTATACAGGGGCCGGTGTGAATGTATCCTGGGGGCCACAGTCAGCGAGGGCTGTATATATATATATCCTCTGTATACAGGGGCCGGTGTGAATGTATCCTGGGGCCACAGCCAGCGAGGGCTGTATATATATATATATCCTCTGTATACAGGGGCCGGTGTGAATGTATCCTGGGGCCACAGCCAGCGAGGGCTGTATATATATATATCCTCTGTATACGGGGCCGGTGTGAATGTATCCTGGGGGCCACAGTCAGCGAGGGCTGTATATATATATATCCTCTGTATACAGGGGCCGGTGTGAATGTATCCTGGGGGCCACAGCCAGCGAGGGCTGTATATATATATATATCCTCTGTATACAGGGGCCGGTGTGAATGTATCCTGGGGCCACAGCCAGCGAGGGCTGTATATATATATATCCTCTGTATACGGGGCCGGTGTGAATGTATCCTGGGGGCCACAGTCAGCGAGGGCTGTATATATATATATCCTCTGTATACAGGGGCCGGTGTGAATGTATCCTGGGGCCACAGTCAGCGAGGGCTGTATATATATATATATCCTCTGTATACAGGGGCCGGTGTGAATGTATCCTGGGGCCACAGTCAGCGAGGGCTGTATATATATATATATATCCTCTGTATACAGGGGCCGGTGTGAATGTATCCTGGGGGCCACAGTCAGCGAGGGCTGTATATATATATATCCTCTGTATACAGGGGCCGGTGTGAATGTATCCTGGGGCCACAGTCAGCGAGGGCTGTATATATATATATATCCTCTGTATACAGGGGCCGGTGTGAATGTATCCTGGGGCCACAGCCAGCGAGGGCTGTATATATATATATCCTCTGTATACAGGGGCCGGTGTGAATGTATCCTGGGGGCCACAGTCAGCGAGGGCTGTATATATATATATATATCCTCTGTATACAGGGGCCGGTGTGAATGTATCCTGGGGCCACAGTCAGCGAGGGCTGTATATATATATATATATCCTCTGTATACAGGGGCCGGTGTGAATGTATCCTGGGGCCACAGTCAGCGAGGGCTGTATATATATATATCCTCTGTATACAGGGGCCGGTGTGAATGTATCCTGGGGGCCACAGTCAGCGAGGGCTGTATATATATATATATATCCTCTGTATACAGGGGCCGGTGTGAATGTATCCTGGGGCCACAGTCAGCGAGGGCTGTATATATATATATATATATCCTCTGTATACGGGGCCGGTGTGAATGTATCCTGGGGGCCACAGCCAGCGAGGGCTGTATATATATATATATATCCTCTGTATACAGGGGCCGGTGTGAATGTATCCTGGGGCCACAGTCAGCGAGGGCTGTATATATATATATATCCTCTGTATACAGGGGCCGGTGTGAATGTATCCTGGGGCCACAGTCAGCGAGGGCTGTATATATATATATATCCTCTGTATACAGGGGCCGGTGTGAATGTATCCTGGGGCCACAGTCAGCGAGGGCTGTATATATATATATCCTCTGTATACAGGGGCCGGTGTGAATGTATCCTGGGGCCACAGTCAGCGAGGGCTGTATATATATATATATCCTCTGTATACGGGGCCAGTGTGAATGTATCCTGGGGCCACAGCCAGCGAGGGCTGTATATATATAAATCCTCTGTATACGGGGCCGGTGTGAATGTATCCTGGGGCCACAGCCAGCGAGGGCTGTATATATATATATATCCTCTGTATACAGGGGCCGGAGTGAATGTATCCTGGGGGCCACAGTCAGCGAGGGCTGTATATATATATATCCTCTGTATACGGGGCCGGTGTGAATGTATCCTGGGGCCACAGTCAGCGAGGGCTGTATATATATATATCCTCTGTATACGGGGCCGGTGTGAATGTATCCTGGGGCCACAGTCAGCGAGGGCTGTATATATATATATCCTCTGTATACAGGGGCCGGTGTGAATGTATCCTGGGGGCCACAGTCAGCGAGGGCTGTATATATATATATATCCTCTGTATACAGGGGCCGGTGTGAATGTATCCTGGGGGCCACAGCCAGCGAGGGCTGTATATATATATATCCTCTGTATACAGGGCCGGTGTGAATGTATCCTGGGGCCACAGTCAGCGAGGGCTGTATATATATATATCTCCTCTGTATACGGGGCCGGTGTGAATGTATCCTGGGGCCACAGTCAGCGAGGGCTGTATATATATATCTCCTCTGTATACAGGGGCCGGTGTGAATGTATCCTGGGGGCCACAGTCAGCGAGGGCTGTATATATATATATATCCTCTGTATACAGGGGCCGGTGTGAATGTATCCTGGGGGCCACAGTCAGTGAGGGCTGTATATATATATATCCTCTGTATACGGGGCCAGTGTGAATGTATCCTGGGGCCACAGCCAGCGAGGGCTGTATATATATATATCCTCTGTATACAGGGGCCGGTGTGAATGTATCCTGGGGCCACAGCCATCGAGGGCTGTATATATATATATATATATCCTCTGTATACGGGGCCGGTGTGAATGTATCCTGGGGCCACAGTCAGCGAGGGCTGTATATATATATATCCTCTGTATACGGGGGCCGGTGTGAATGTATCCTGGGGCCACAGCCAGCAAGGGCTGTATATATATATATCCTCTGTATACAGGGGCCGGTGTGAATGTATCCTGGGGCCACAGTCAGCGAGGGCTGTATATATATATATATCCTCTGTATACAGGGGCCGGTGTGAATGTATCCTGGGGCCACAGTCAGCGAGGGCTGTATATATATATATATCCTCTGTATACAGGGGCCGGTGTGAATGTATCCTGGGGCCACAGTCAGCGAGGGCTGTATATATATATATCCTCTGTATACAGGGGCCGGTGTGAATGTATCCTGGGGCCACAGTCAGCGAGGGCTGTATATATATATATCCTCTGTATACAGGGGCCGGTGTGAATGTATCCTGGGGCCACAGTCAGCGAGGGCTGTATATATATATATATCCTCTGTATACAGGGGCCGGTGTGAATGTATCCTGGGGCCACAGTCAGCGAGGGCTGTATATATATATATATCCTCTGTATACAGGGGCCGGTGTGAATGTATCCTGGGGCCACAGCCAGCGAGGGCTGTATATATATATATCCTCTGTATACAGGGGCCGGTGTGAATGTATCCTGGGGCCACAGTCAGCGAGGGCTGTATATATATATATATATCCTCTGTATACAGGGGCCGGTGTGAATGTATCCTGGGGCCACAGTCAGCGAGGGCTGTATATATATATATCTCCTCTGTATACAGGGGCCGGTGTGAATGTATCCTGGGGCCACAGTCAGCGAGGGCTGTATATATATATATCCTCTGTATACAGGGGCCGGTGTGAATGTATCCTGGGGCCACAGCCAGCGAGGGCTGTATATATATATATATATCCTCTGTATACAGGGGCCGGTGTGAATGTATCCTGGGGCCACAGTCAGCGAGGGCTGTATATATATATATATCCTCTGTATACAGGGGCCGGTGTGAATGTATCCTGGGGCCACAGTCAGCGAGGGCTGTATATATATATATATCCTCTGTATACAGGGGCCGGTGTGAATGTATCCTGGGGGCCACAGTCAGCGAGGGCTGTATATATATATATATCCTCTGTATACAGGGGCCGGTGTGAATGTATCCTGGGGCCACAGTCAGCGAGGGCTGTATATATATATATATCCTCTGTATACAGGGCCGGTGTGAATGTATCCTGGGGGCCACAGTCAGCGAGGGCTGTATATATATATATATCCTCTGTATACAGGGGCCGGTGTGAATGTATCCTGGGGCCACAGTCAGCGAGGGCTGTATATATATATATATCCTCTGTATACAGGGGCCGGTGTGAATGTATCCTGGGGCCACAGTCAGCGAGGGCTGTATATATATATATATCCTCTGTATACAGGGGCCGGTGTGAATGTATCCTGGGGCCACAGTCAGCGAGGGCTGTATATATATATATCCTCTGTATACAGGGGCCGGTGTGAATGTATCCTGGGGGCCACAGTCAGCGAGGGCTGTATATATATATATATCCTCTGTATACAGGGGCCGGTGTGAATGTATCCTGGGGGCCACAGCCAGCGAGGGCTGTATATATATATATCCTCTGTATACGGGGCCGGTGTGAATGTATCCTGGGGGCCACAGCCAGCGAGGGCTGTATATATATATATCCTCTGTATACGGGGCCGGTGTGAATGTATCCTGGGGCCACAGTCAGCGAGGGCTGTATATATATATATCCTCTGTATACAGGGGCCGGTGTGAATGTATCCTGGGGGCCACAGCCAGCGAGGGCTGTATATATATATATATCCTCTGTATACAGGGGCCGGTGTGAATGTATCCTGGGGCCACAGCCAGCGAGGGCTGTATATATATATATCCTCTGTATACAGGGGCCGGTGTGAATGTATCCTGGGGCCACAGTCAGCGAGGGCTGTATATATATATATATCCTCTGTATACAGGGGCCGGTGTGAATGTATCCTGGGGGCCACAGCCAGCGAGGGCTGTATATATATATATCCTCTGTATACAGGGGCCGGTGTGAATGTATCCTGGGGCCACAGTCAGCGAGGGCTGTATATATATATATATCCTCTGTATACAGGGGCCGGTGTGAATGTATCCTGGGGCCACAGTCAGCGAGGGCTGTATATATATATATCCTCTGTATACAGGGGCCGGTGTGAATGTATCCTGGGGGCCACAGTCAGCGAGGGCTGTATATATATATATATCCTCTGTATACAGGGGCCGGTGTGAATGTATCCTGGGGCCACAGCCAGCGAGGGCTGTATATATATATATCCTCTGTATACGGGGCCGGTGTGAATGTATCCGGGGGCCACAGTCAGCGAGGGCTGTATATATATATATATCCTCTGTATACAGGGGCCGGTGTGAATGTATCCTGGGGCCACAGTCAGCGAGGGCTGTATATATATATATCCTCTGTATACAGGGGCCGGTGTGAATGTATCCTGGGGCCACAGTCAGCGAGGGCTGTATATATATATATATCCTCTGTATACAGGGGCCGGTGTGAATGTATCCTGGGGCCACAGTCAGCGAGGGCTGTATATATATATATATCCTCTGTATACAGGGGCCGGTGTGAATGTATCCTGGGGGCCACAGCCAGCGAGGGCTGTATATATATATCCTCTGTATACAGGGGCCGGTGTGAATGTATCCTGGGGCCACAGTCAGCGAGGGCTGTATATATATATATATCCTCTGTATACAGGGGCCGGTGTGAATGTATCCTGGGGCCACAGTCAGCGAGGGCTGTATATATATATATATATATATATATATCCTCTGTATACGGGGCCCGGTGTGAATGTATCCTGGGGGCCACAGCCAGCGAGGGCTGTATATATATATATATATATCCTCTGTATACAGGGGCCGGTGTGAATGTATCCTGGGGCCACAGTCAGCGAGGGCTGTATATATATATATCCTCTGTATACAGGGGCCGGTGTGAATGTATCCTGGGGCCACAGCCAGCGAGGGCTGTATATATATATATATATATATCCTCTGTATACGGGGCCCGGTGTGAATGTATCCTGGGGGCCACAGCCAGCGAGGGCTGTATATATATATATATATATCCTCTGTATACAGGGGCCGGTGTGAATGTATCCTGGGGCCACAGTCAGCGAGGGCTGTATATATATATATCCTCTGTATACAGGGGCCGGTGTGAATGTATCCTGGGGCCACAGTCAGCGAGGGCTGTATATATATATATCCTCTGTATACAGGGGCCGGTGTGATCGTATCCTGGGGCCACAGCCAGCGAGGGCTGTATATATATATATCCTCTGTATACAGGGGCCGGTGTGAATGTATCCTGGGGCCACAGTCAGCGAGGGCTGTATATATATATATCCTCTGTATACAGGGGCCGGTGTGAATGTATCCTGGGGGCCACAGTCAGCGAGGGCTGTATATATATATATATCCTCTGTATACAGGGGCCGGTGTGAATGTATCCTGGGGCCACAGTCAGCGAGGGCTGTATATATATATATATCCTCTGTATACAGGGGCCGGTGTGAATGTATCCTGGGGCCACAGTCAGCGAGGGCTGTATATATATATATCCTCTGTATACAGGGGCCGGTGTGAATGTATCCTGGGGGCCACAGTCAGCGAGGGCTGTATATATATATATATCCTCTGTATACAGGGGCCGGTGTGAATGTATCCTGGGGCCACAGTCAGCGAGGGCTGTATATATATATATATCCTCTGTATACGGGGCCGGTGTGAATGTATCCTGGGGCCACAGCCAGCGAGGGCTGTATATATATATATATCCTCTGTATACAGGGGCCGGTGTGAATGTATCCTGGGGCCACAGTCAGCGAGGGCTGTATATATATATATCCTCTGTATACAGGGGCCGGTGTGAATGTATCCTGGGGCCACAGTCAGCGAGGGCTGTATATATATATATCCTCTGTATACAGGGGCCGGTGTGAATGTATCCTGGGGCCACAGTCAGCGAGGGCTGTATATATATATATCCTCTGTATACAGGGGCCGGTGTGAATGTATCCTGGGGCCACAGTCAGCGAGGGCTGTATATATATATATATCCTCTGTATACGGGGCCGGTGTGAATGTATCCTGGGGCCACAGTCAGCGAGGGCTGTATATATATATATCCTCTGTATACAGGGGCCGGTGTGAATGTATCCTGGGGCCACAGTCAGCGAGGGCTGTATATATATATATATATCCTCTGTATACAGGGGCCGGTGTGAATGTATCCTGGGGGCCACAGTCAGCGAGGGCTGTATATATATATATCCTCTGTATACGGGGCCGGTGTGAATGTATCCTGGGGCCACAGTCAGCGAGGGCTGTATATATATATATATCCTCTGTATACAGGGGCCGGTGTGAATGTATCCTGGGGCCACAGTCAGCGAGGGCTGTATATATATATATATCCTCTGTATACAGGGGCCGGTGTGAATGTATCCTGGGGGCCACAGTCAGCGAGGGCTGTATATATATATATCCTCTGTATACAGGGGCCGGTGTGAATGTATCCTGGGGGCCACAGTCAGCGAGGGCTGTATATATATATATCCTCTGTATACAGGGCCGGTGTGAATGTATCCTGGGGCCACAGTCAGCGAGGGCTGTATATATATATATATCCTCTGTATACAGGGGCCGGTGTGAATGTATCCTGGGGCCACAGTCAGCGAGGGCTGTATATATATATATCCTCTGTATACAGGGGCCGGTGTGAATGTATCCTGGGGCCACAGTCAGCGAGGGCTGTATATATATATATCCTCTGTATACAGGGGCCGGTGTGAATGTATCCTGGGGCCACAGTCAGCGAGGGCTGTATATATATATATATCCTCTGTATACGGGGCCGGTGTGAATGTATCCTGGGGCCACAGTCAGCGAGGGCTGTATATATATATATATCCTCTGTATACAGGGGCCGGTGTGAATGTATCCTGGGGCCACAGTCAGCGAGGGCTGTATATATATATATATCCTCTGTATACAGGGGCCGGTGTGAATGTATCCTGGGGCCACAGTCAGCGAGGGCTGTATATATATATATCCTCTGTATACAGGGGCCGGTGTGAATGTATCCTGGGGGCCACAGTCAGCGAGGGCTGTATATATATATATCCTCTGTATACAGGGGCCGGTGTGAATGTATCCTGGGGGCCACAGCCAGCGAGGGCTGTATATATATATATATCCTCTGTATACAGGGGCCGGTGTGAATGTATCCTGGGGCCACAGTCAGCGAGGGCTGTATATATATATATCCTCTGTATACGGGGCCGGTGTGAATGTATCCTGGGGGCCACAGTCAGCGAGGGCTGTATATATATATATCCTCTGTATACAGGGGCCGGTGTGAATGTATCCTGGGGCCACAGTCAGCGAGGGCTGTATATATATATATCCTCTGTATACAGGGGCCGGTGTGAATGTATCCTGGGGCCACAGTCAGCGAGGGCTGTATATATATATATATCCTCTGTATACAGGGGCCGGTGTGAATGTATCCTGGGGGCCACAGCAGCGAGGGCTGTATATATATATATCCTCTGTATACAGGGGCCGGTGTGAATGTATCCTGGGGCCACAGTCAGCGAGGGCTGTATATATATATATATCTCCTCTGTATACAGGGGCCGGTGTGAATGTATCCTGGGGCCACAGCCAGCGAGGGCTGTATATATATATATCCTCTGTATACAGGGGCCGGTGTGAATGTATCCTGGGGGCCACAGTCAGCGAGGGCTGTATATATATATATATATCCTCTGTATACAGGGGCCGGTGTGAATGTATCCTGGGGCCACAGCCAGCGAGGGCTGTATATATATATATCCTCTGTATACAGGGGCCGGTGTGAATGTATCCTGGGGCCACAGTCAGCGAGGGCTGTATATATATATATATATCCTCTGTATACAGGGGCCGGTGTGAATGTATCCTGGGGCCACAGTCAGCGAGGGCTGTATATATATATATCCTCTGTATACAGGGGCCGGTGTGAATGTATCCTGGGGCCACAGTCAGCGAGGGCTGTATATATATATATATCCTCTGTATACAGGGGCCGGTGTGAATGTATCCTGGGGCCACAGTCAGCGAGGGCTGTATATATATATATATATATCCTCTGTATACGGGGCCGGTGTGAATGTATCCTGGGGCCACAGTCAGCGAGGGCTGTATATATATATATATCCTCTGTATACAGGGGCCGGTGTGAATGTATCCTGGGGCCACAGTCAGCGAGGGCTGTATATATATATATCCTCTGTATACAGGGGCCGGTGTGAATGTATCCTGGGGCCACAGTCAGCGAGGGCTGTATATATATATATCCTCTGTATACAGGGGCCGGTGTGAATGTATCCTGGGGCCACAGTCAGCGAGGGCTGTATATATATATATATCCTCTGTATACAGGGGCCGGTGTGAATGTATCCTGGGGCCACAGTCAGCGAGGGCTGTATATATATATATATCCTCTGTATACGGGGCCGGTGTGAATGTATCCTGGGGCCACAGTCAGCGAGGGCTGTATATATATATATCCTCTGTATACGGGGCCGGTGTGAATGTATCCTGGGGCCACAGCCAGCGAGGGCTGTATATATATATATATCCTCTGTATACAGGGGCCGGTGTGAATGTATCCTGGGGGCCACAGTCAGCGAGGGCTGTATATATATATATCCTCTGTATACGGGGCCGGTGTGAATGTATCCTGGGGCCACAGTCAGCGAGGGCTGTATATATATATATCCTCTGTATACGGGGCCGGTGTGAATGTATCCTGGGGCCACAGTCAGCGAGGGCTGTATATATATATATATCCTCTGTATACAGGGGCCGGTGTGAATGTATCCTGGGGGCCACAGTCAGCGAGGGCTGTATATATATATATATCCTCTGTATACAGGGGCCGGTGTGAATGTATCCTGGGGGCCACAGTCAGCGAGGGCTGTATATATATATATCCTCTGTATACAGGGCCGGTGTGAATGTATCCTGGGGCCACAGTCAGCGAGGGCTGTATATATATATATATCCTCTGTATACAGGGGCCGGTGTGAATGTATCCTGGGGCCACAGTCAGCGAGGGCTGTATATATATATATCCTCTGTATACAGGGGCCGGTGTGAATGTATCCTGGGGGCCACAGTCAGCGAGGGCTGTATATATATATATATCCTCTGTATACAGGGGCCGGTGTGAATGTATCCTGGGGGCCACAGTCAGCGAGGGCTGTATATATATATATCCTCTGTATACGGGGCCGGTGTGAATGTATCCTGGGGCCACAGTCAGCGAGGGCTGTATATATATATATCCTCTGTATACAGGGGCCGGTGTGAATGTATCCTGGGGCCACAGTCAGCGAGGGCTGTATATATATATATATATCCTCTGTATACGGGGCCGGTGTGAATGTATCCTGGGGCCACAGTCAGCGAGGGCTGTATATATATATATCCTCTGTATACGGGGCCGGTGTGAATGTATCCTGGGGCCACAGTCAGCGAGGGCTGTATATATATATATATCCTCTGTATACAGGGGCCGGTGTGAATGTATCCTGGGGGCCACAGTCAGCGAGGGCTGTATATATATATATCCTCTGTATACAGGGGCCGGTGTGAATGTATCCTGGGGCCACAGTCAGCGAGGGCTGTATATATATATATATCCTCTGTATACGGGGCCGGTGTGAATGTATCCTGGGGCCACAGTCAGCGAGGGCTGTATATATATATATATATCCTCTGTATACAGGGGCCGGTGTGAATGTATCCTGGGGCCACAGTCAGCGAGGGCTGTATATATATATATCCTCTGTATACAGGGGCCGGTGTGAATGTATCCTGGGGCCACAGTCAGCGAGGGCTGTATATATATATATATCCTCTGTATACGGGGCCGGTGTGAATGTATCCTGGGGCCACAGTCAGCGAGGGCTGTATATATATATATATATCCTCTGTATACAGGGGCCGGTGTGAATGTATCCTGGGGCCACAGTCAGCGAGGGCTGTATATATATATATATATCCTCTGTATACAGGGGCCGGTGTGAATGTATCCTGGGGCCACAGTCAGCGAGGGCTGTATATATATATATATCCTCTGTATACAGGGGCCGGTGTGAATGTATCCTGGGGCCACAGTCAGCGAGGGCTGTATATATATATATATCCTCTGTATACAGGGGCCGGTGTGAATGTATCCTGGGGCCACAGTCAGCGAGGGCTGTATATATATATATATATCCTCTGTATACAGGGGCCGGTGTGAATGTATCCTGGGGCCACAGTCAGCGAGGGCTGTATATATATATATATCCTCTGTATACAGGGGCCGGTGTGAATGTATCCTGGGGCCACAGTCAGCGAGGGCTGTATATATATATATATCCTCTGTATACAGGGGCCGGTGTGAATGTATCCTGGGGCCACAGCCAGCGAGGGCTGTATATATATATATATCCTCTGTATACAGGGGCCGGTGTGAATGTATCCTGGGGCCACAGTCAGCGAGGGCTGTATATATATATATATCCTCTGTATACAGGGGCCGGTGTGAATGTATCCTGGGGCCACAGTCAGCGAGGGCTGTATATATATATATATATATCCTCTGTATACAGGGGCCGGTGTGAATGTATCCTGGGGCCACAGTCAGCGAGGGCTGTATATATATATATATCCTCTGTATACAGGGGCCGGTGTGAATGTATCCTGGGGCCACAGTCAGCGAGGGCTGTATATATATATATATCCTCTGTATACAGGGGCCGGTGTGAATGTATCCTGGGGCCACAGTCAGCGAGGGCTGTATATATATATATCCTCTGTATACAGGGGCCGGTGTGAATGTATCCTGGGGCCACAGTCAGCGAGGGCTGTATATATATATATATCCTCTGTATACAGGGGCCGGTGTGAATGTATCCTGGGGCCACAGCCAGCGAGGGCTGTATATATATATATCCTCTGTATACAGGGGCCGGTGTGAATGTATCCTGGGGGCCACAGCCAGCGAGGGCTGTATATATATATATCCTCTGTATACGGGGCCGGTGTGAATGTATCCTGGGGCCACAGTCAGCGAGGGCTGTATATATATATATCCTCTGTATACAGGGGCCGGTGTGAATGTATCCTGGGGGCCACAGCCAGCGAGGGCTGTATATATATATATATCCTCTGTATACAGGGGCCGGTGTGAATGTATCCTGGGGCCACAGTCAGCGAGGGCTGTATATATATATATCCTCTGTATACAGGGGCCGGTGTGAATGTATCCTGGGGCCACAGTCAGCGAGGGCTGTATATATATATATATCCTCTGTATACAGGGGCCGGTGTGAATGTATCCTGGGGCCACAGCCAGCGAGGGCTGTATATATATATATATCCTCTGTATACAGGGGCCGGTGTGAATGTATCCTGGGGCCACAGTCAGCGAGGGCTGTATATATATATATATCCTCTGTATACAGGGGCCGGTGTGAATGTATCCTGGGGCCACAGCCAGCGAGGGCTGTATATATATATATATCCTCTGTATACAGGGGCCGGTGTGAATGTATCCTGGGGGCCACAGTCAGCGAGGGCTGTATATATATATATATCCTCTGTATACAGGGGCCGGTGTGAATGTATCCTGGGGCCACAGTCAGCGAGGGCTGTATATATATATATATCCTCTGTATAC